>NC_045969.1:22702966-22969995 GCF_010909765.2 Amblyraja radiata
TGGGCTGAAGTACTGTGCTGTATGCAGAACATTTCCATCTCTGCAATTGCGATCTCAAAATTAACAGGGTTGAATTCTTCATTTTTAAATTCATTCTCGGAATATGGGTCAGTTGGTTTATTTTCTCCAGTTGCCTGGGTGAGGTTTGAACTCCCAATTCTTGCTTTACTAGTCCTGTCAAAAAATAACTATTCTATTATATAACTATACCCAGCGAAACATTTTGTATGAAGCCACAGTGACAGATCAAGACCAGACTGGGAAATATCAGATTTGGAACACCACTGCTCTTACTTGAATAATTCCATGGAATCATTTATATCAAATGAGTAGGCAGATAGGTAATACTATTCAAGACAGAGCTCCTCTGTACCAACAGCATGCTTCAAAAGGGCATCAATAATACCGGTGCCCAAAATAATAATGGGACGTGGCTCAATGACCACTGACCAGTGGCATGAATGTCCGTGGTGATGAAGTGCTTTGGGAGGTTGGTTCTGGTGCATATCAACTTCTACCTCAACAAGAACCTTTACACAGTATAATTTGGCTACCACCACAACAGTTCAACCCTATTCAACTTGACCCTTGATTTCCTCATCAACAGACCACAATCTATACAAATTGGCAGCAACACTTCCTCCTCGATAACAGCGCAGGAGCATCTCAAGGCTGCGTGCTCAGCCCCCTGCTGTACTCACTGTATACTCATGACTGTGTAGCCGGACACAGCTCCAACTCCATCTTCAAATTTGCTGCTGACACCACCGTTATTGGATGAATTACAGATGACGATGAGTCAGAGTATAGGAGGGAGATCAATTGATTGACAAAATAGTCAACAACCTTGCTCTTAACCAGTAAAAGCAAGGAACTGACTGTTGACTTCGGAAGAGGAAAGTCAAGGATCCACAAACCTGTCTTCATTCATGGTGAAGAGAGTCAAAAAAGTAAAATTCCTGCATGTGCATATCTCTGAAGATCTGGCCTGGACCCAGCATACTGATGCAATCACAACGAAAACCCATGAAAACCTCTATTTCCTACGATTGAGGAGATATGGTATGTCAATGAATATTCTCTTGGCAGTGGGCAGGTGCTATAGACCTGCACGGGGAGGTAGATGCTCCCGCCCCCACGAGTCTCGGGCAGATGGGGCTCATCAGCCTGGGAAGGCAGTCCATCTAGGAGAGGGAAAACTCTGATTTAAAACCTCCACTGCCTCGTGGCCATATCCAGTCATGGAAATGGCTCCAGGAGTAAACCTCAAGAAAATCTTGAGTCGGAGTCCCTAAGACACAGAGCCGACGGTAGAAGAGCTCAGCAAGACCATTGACAGCTTGGCCTCAGGCAAGGCCCCAGGCAGCGACGGCATTCCCCCTGACCTGATCAAGCATTGCAAGACTACCTTACTGCTTCCTTTGAATGAAATCCTCTGCCAGTGCTGGCAAGAGGAGCTGTGCCGCAGGACATGAGGGATGCCACGATCATTACCCTCTACAAGAACAAGGGTGAGAGAAGTGACTGCAACAACTAGAGGCATCTCCCTCAAAATCGTCAGCAAGGTCTTTGCTCAGGTCATCTTGATCCGCCTGCAGAAGCTGGCAGAACGTGTCTACCCAGTGTCACAGTGCGGTTTCCGAGCTGGAAGGTCAACAGTGGACATGGTCGTCTCCATTCACCAGCTCCAGGAGAAGTGCAGAGAACAGCAGATGCCTTCATTGCTTTCATTGACCTCACCAAGGCGTTCGCCCTCGTCAACAGAGATGGCTTATTTAAGGCTCTGCCAAAGATCGGCTGCCCACCAAAACTGCGGAGCATGATAGAATCCTTCCACATCAACACGAAGGCCACAGTGCAGCCCAATGGCAGCTTCTCAGAGCCATTCGACATCCGCAGTGGCGTCAAACAAGGCTGCGTCGTCACTCCCACACTCTTTGGGATTTTCTTCGCTCTGCTCCTGAAACATGCGGTACTGCAACAGAGGTGATCTACCTGCGTACTAGATCAGATGGCAGGCTCTTCAACCTCACCCGCCTCAGAGCCAAGACAAAAGTATGTGAAGCTCTCATCAGAGACATGTTGTTTGCCGATGACACAGCAGTTGTGTCCCACACCCAGCATGAACTACAGTCACTGATGGACCGCTTCTATCGGGCTTGCAAGGACTTCGGGCTGACCATCAGCCTGATGAAGATGAACGTCCTGGGGCAGGATACAGAATCATCACCATCGACGATTACAAACTCAATGCCGTCCATCAGTTCACCTACCTCAGCACCACCATCACCGACAACCTCATCTTGGACACAGAGATTGATAAGAGGATCGGGAAGGCAGCTACCACTCTCGCTCACCTCACAACTTGAGTGTGGACCAACCCAAAGCTGATGGTGGTGAAAAAGATAGCAGTCTACAACGCTTGTGTCAACAACACGTTTCCCAGTATGTACATTCTACTCGGGCAGCGCAGGCTGCGGTGGCTGGGCCATGTCTACCGCATGGAGGATGGCCATATTCCAAAAGACATCCTCTATGGAGAGCTGACATCTGGGAGGAGAACCATTGGCCGCCCCCAGCTACATTACAAAGATGTCTGCAAGAGAGATATGAAGACGCTCGACATCGATCTGGAGTCCTGGGAGAGCGTTGCAGCTGACCGCACGAGGTGGAGAGGTACCCTGAACCAACATCTCAAAACGGGGGAAGAGAAACGGATGAACGCAGTGGCAGACAAGCAGGCTCATAGAAAGGAGCGCAGCAACTTCAACAAACCAGAGACCACACGCAAATGTGACCTTATCCACAGAGACTCTAGAAAAGCGACGCTGTTCCAGCCGAGGTTTGGAGCAGGCAGCCAACAACGAGGATGCATCACCCATGGTCAGTCATGACCGAGGGGGGCCTACGAACTCTCTTTAACTTCTACAGGTGTGCAGTAGAGAGCATATTGGCTGGTTGCATCTTGACCTGGTCAGCAACTTGAATGCCCAGGAATGGAGAAGATTACAAAAAAGTGATGAACACTGCCCAGTCCATCATTAGTACTGACCTCCCCACCATCGAAGGGATCCTATAGGAATCACAGCTTCAAAAAAGCAGCCTGCGTCATCTGCGACCTATACCACCCTGGCCACACTATCATTTCACTCCTGTCTTTGGGAAGAAGGTATTTTAGCATTTCAGGACATACAACAATAAAACACTCTTGACATTTGACTTTCACAATTGACAGAGTAACAAATAACTCATGGCTAACAAAAGTCCATATTCTATTAGCAAATGTCAATCTAGAACACTATAGATTGCAGGAAGTACACAGAAATAAGTGCTAACTTAAATTCACTTTCTATAATCGTAAATCATGGTTTGGAAATTGATCCATTTGGGCTATAGACAATTGTTGTAAACTTCTGGTGCACTTAATTAATGGTGAAGTGCTATGTTGTCTACAAATGTTCCTACTTTGTGAACATGATATCTGATTATTAGCTGCCTCCTGGCTATGGTAATATGATGTTTTGAGGTATTGAATTGACAGGGTGATTTGGTGTACAAAGATGAGTATATTTTGAAATACGTTCTAGATTCTCGAAATGATCACTTACACGTGTTAATACATTAGTTAAGACACAGGAACATTTGGAAAGAAGAGTTGCCTTTTTATGCAAATACTAAATACTAAATTCATGCATTTAATGCAGGATTCAATCTGAAGAAGGATCCCGACCTGAAACATCGACTGTCTATTCCCTCCACAGATGCAACTTGACCCAGAGTTCCTCCAGCACTTTGTGTTTTGCTCAAGATTGCAGCACCTGCATTTTTCCTGTGCCTCTAAATGCAGATACACAATATTTGATTGTTTTGAATGGTCTGGATTATTATTTATGATCATTTAAGTCTGATAAGAATGATAAACTCGCTGAGCACATATTAAAATAGAGTTTCTATTTATGACAGATATCACCCTCCAAAAGAGTGTGTCATTGGCTGAAAACAGTTTAGGGCGTGAGTTCATGTAAACATTGTATAAATCAAGATTTAAAGTGAGAGAATACTAGGGCAAAACCTATTATTACTGAATCTTTTAATCCTTTTCTGAATAATACAGTATGGAACTATATTTAAAATATATCAACTGCTATTTAGATCATGTTGATATTCAAACACAAATGAGATTTTGTGCCTTAACCTCGGACCCTGTTCTTTACTTGTACTTCCTAACTTCCACATATTCCATGCAGTACTCATTTATCACGGGGCTGGGTTTCATTTCATCAAAGTGGAGCCAACAGAAGCTTCCTGGACTGCTTCAAAGACCCTTTCCTCAATGACATTTCAGTGTTTCATTCCTCAAACTACCCCCCACCCCACGTCTGTTCTCAGCAGGGGTCTGGAAGTCAGAGGCAAGTCTCTGTGAAAGCAAGAGTGGGACATTATAAAAGTCTGGAAAGACGAAGTGCATACAGCAAACATGCCTGAAACCTGAGAGCATTTTTTAGGCATTGATCACTAAGTAATCAGTGACTACTGGTAGATGAGACCAGACAATTCTCTACCTGTATGTTTCTAATGACCCCTTAAATAAATACTTCAACTACAACTCAGATGGGCACATTCCAAACAAGAGGATTTGTACTGGTAACCTTCCTTTTCAGGTTCAAAAGTTTTATTTTAATTGACTATGTTTGTTTGCCGATTCATATAATGGCCCAATATGGCTAACATAATCCGAAAGGGAATGGCTTTAATTACCATGTCATTCAAAACACTTTTAATTAAAACTAGCTTTATCAGCGCCTCAAATTACAGTTTATTTTGACCAAGGAAAGATCTTGTCTGCCAACACAAAGTGTTATGTGAGATTTAGTCTTAAGCAACATTAGGGTGAATCACATTGCATCATGCAAGGCAGGCTTTGAATTCCTTCCCAAAAAATTGGATTTATTTCAACTTGTCAACTATGCTTTATTTCTCACAGTTCATGCCTGGCTATCATTTACTTAATGATTTAAATATCTATCTTCTATCATTTCCATTAAACAATGGATTAACAAATTGAAGATTAAAGTTGTGTCTCATACTCTAATGCTTCGTAAATACATTCTCAGAACAAATTCTCTTATCCCACCCCTCCTTCTCCATTGGACAATATTGTGGAAAAACATTCATGGTGGGGAGGTGTACAAAAGTCAAGATTTACACCAAAATAGCAAGATCTGATTTTTTTCCAAAAGATAGTGATATATAAATTCTCATCACAACATCATACTATTCAGGGTGACTACCTTAGATAGCGCCAATTCCTGTGCTTCCTACTTGCAGTCAGATAAGCACCCTCCCTCATCAACCTAGTCACTTTGATTTAAGACAGCAATGTTAGAAATTGGCTCTAGGGTAAGTTCCCTAACTTCAAGACTGAGTTTGCTGAAATCATTGATAAAGATTAATTCCTTTAATTCGTCAGCAACTCCATTATTATGATAATATATGACTAACAGGATGGTAGAAGATAAACTAGATAGAACATGTATAGAATGTGTGTTGCATCCTGCATAATGTAGAATGAACCTCGTAAAATGCACAGTGCACACTATAATTTATATAGTGAATATTGCATTTTCTTTATAAATCACTGCACTGTAATTTATATCTGGTGTACAATTTACTATAACTTGTGCAGTATACAATGTAACTTACACATTATGCATTGTATCTTACACAAATATCACACGCTGCATACTGTACACCACACCTTATATTGTGCATGTGGCACCATGCATAAAATAAACTACCCTGTAAAGTGTAAAACAGATCTCCCATACTGTACATGATATGAGGTCCATTAAACTGTACACTGTACTTAGTGCACATTTTGTACAATTAGTTTGTATATATTGCACATAACTTACACTGCATTTCACATGTAATACATTACATACCACATGCTTGCAACTTACATGGCATACATTGTCCACTTTAAATTGAATACTTCACATCTTAGAAGAGTGTAAGAACATAAGAAAACAGGAGCAAGAGTAGGCAATTGGGCCTTTCTAGCCTGCCCTGCAATCTATTATGATCATGGCTGATCAATGCTGGTCTAACATCCTCATCTGTGTCATTTATCCATATTCCTATATTTACCAAACATTTATTCACCTCCACTTGAAATGCTTGTAATGATACAGCTTCCACCATCCAACAGGGCAGAGAATTTCAGAGATTCATCCCCCTTTGCGAGAAGGAAATACTGCATACCTCAGTTTTAAATGACTGGCCCTTATCTTGTAGTTATGTCCTCTTGTTTGACACTCTCCCACAAGTGAAAACATCCCAACATCTATATTGCCAAGCCTGCATAGGATATATTTGAATAACGTCGCCACTCATTCTTCTAAACTGCAAGGACTACAGGACCAAACCATTTAGTCTCTCTTGATGGGTCAATCTTCTCATCCAGGGATTAGCATGGTGAATTTTCTGTGTACTGCCCCAAATCTTATGACATCTGTTTAGTTAAGGAGACCCAAACTGTATGCAGTATTAAGGTGAAACCTCACAGATGCCCTGTACCTCCTATTTTTAATCTCCCATCCCTTTGCAATGGAGGCCAAAATGCAGTTTGCCTTTTTAACTACTTGTTGGATATGTCTGATAGATTTTCATGATTCATGCACGAGAACAACTAGTCTGAAGAAGAGTCCTGACCTGAATCATTGCCTATCCAGAGATCAGAGAATCAGAATGCTTTATTGTCATTGCATGTGTCACATACGAGATTACTGTGTCTCTCCATTTAAAAGAACTTCAAACATTCACATACTCATACTTTTTACACTCCCTCCCTCCCCAAACCCACCCATGGATTCACATTTACATAAATTAACACTGTCTCCCACCCCCCCTCCTTCCCCATAACCCGTTCCCGAGACAGAGTTCAGTTCCAAGATTGCTGATGGGTAAAAGCTGTTCTTGAGTCTGGCAGCGCGTGACTTTAGCGACCTGTACCTTTTTCCTGAGGGCAGCAGTGTGAAAAGGTGGTGACAAGGATGTGTAATGTATTTCACGATATTACAGGTCCTGCTTTGGCATCTGGAGTGGTAAATGTCTTCCAGAGGGGGCAGGGGGAGTCCAATGATACCCTGGGCAGTTTTTATCACCCTCTGGAGAGCTGCTCTGTCAGCTGCTGAACAGTTCCCAAACCAGGCAGTTATGCAGTAAGTCAGTATGCTTTCTACCGAACAGCGGTAGAAAGACTCCAGCAGTTTAGCAGACAGATGGGCCTTCCTCAGAACACTGAGGAAGTAAAGTCTCTGTTGCGCCTTTTTTACAACTACAGCAGAGTTCACAGACCATTTAAGATCCTCACTGATGTTGATCCCCAGAAATGTAAAACTAGGCACCCTCTCCACCTCCTCGCCCCCTATCTCCAGTGGCCTGAGCTCCGCTCTATGTCGCCTGAAATCAGTGATGATCTCCTTTGTCTTTTTAGTGTTCAGAGAGAGATTGTTGTGAGCACACCACTCAGAAAGTCTGTGCACCTCCTCTCTATAGGCGACCTCGTTCCCATTTGAGATGAGCCCCACCACGGTTGTATCGTCCGCAAATTTTATGATCCTATTTGCGGGGTGATGGGGCAAGCAGTCATGTGTGTATAGGGCGTAGAGGAGCGGAATGAGCACACAGCCCTGCAGGTGCTCCTGTGCTGAGGGTCAGGGATGTCGAGGTGTAGGGTCCAAGTCTCACCGTCTGTGGGCGTTCACTGAGAAAGTCCAATATCCACCGACACAGTTGACTGCTGAGGCCAAGGTCTAGCATTTTTGTGATCAGCTTGCTGGGTATGATTGTATTAAAAGCTGAGCTGTAATCAACAAAAAGCATTCTGACATATGACCCCTTCTCCTCTAGGTGTTGTAGTGCAGCATGGAGGACAGTGTTTATGGCATCCTCTGTAGATCTATTAGCCCTATATGCATACTGGTGTGGGTCGAGTGAGGGGAGGAGAGATAATTTAAGGTGACCTAGGACCAGCCTTTCAAAGCACTTGGAGACTACAGATGTAGGAGCAACGGGCATGTAGTCATTGAGGGAGTTGATTATTGTCTGCTTGGGCACCGGGATGATAGTGGTGGTTTTCAGGCACGCTGGCATGGAGGAGTGTGCTAGGGAAAGGTTAAAAATGTCTGTGAATACCCCAGCGAGCTGGTGAGCACAGTCCCGGAGCACCCTGCCTGGGATCTCATCCGGGCCAGCAGCCTTACTAGCATTAACAGTTCTCAGGGCCCGCTTTACCTCCTCTAACTGGAGGGTAAGTGGCTGGTCAGCAGGGTCCAGTTGGAGCGAGGTTCTTTCATTCGGACCTCTCTCGAAACGGGAAAAAAGTGGTTGAGCTCCTCTGCCAGCGATGTATTTGCAGCTATCGGTGGGTTCCTGCTGCCCCTGAGGTTTGTTAGGTGATGTATTCCCTGCCACATGAGTGCTGTATCCCTGGAGGTGAAATGGTCCTCGATCTTCTCCTTGTAGATGCTGCCTGATCCGCTGTTACTCCAGAATGCTGTATTTTTCTCCACTCAATACTTGACTCACCTGTAGTCTCTATACATTTAGATAGCAATCTATCTTTTGATTTATCTTACCGAAGTGCCATGACCTCGTATTTCCCCGCGTTAAATTCTATTTGCAACTCTTTTGCCCATTCGATCTATTTCTATCCCATTGCAGAATCATAGTATCCTTATCACAATATACCCTTCCACCTATTTTCATTTCACCTGCCCTAGTTTGACTTCCAAAATGCAACACTTCATACTAATCAAACTTAATTAGCCATTCCTAATATCTTCGGCAAATCTGGAAACCTTGTGTGCTGTTCCTTCATTCAGGTCATTAATGTCAATAATGAATAATAGTGAACCAAGAACTGATCCCTGTGGTACTCCGCTAGTTACCATCTTCCAACCTGAGAAGGACTATTAATTCCAACTCTCTATTTTCTATGTGACAGCACTTGTTATTTCTGATATCGGATAGTTTATGTATCAGTCTCTTCTGTGGTATTTGCTGTCTTCTGTGGTACAGTTGCTGTTTTCCTGTAAGAAATGCATTGTATGAGTGTTACACAAGAAATACGATATATATAGCTCCTTTTATGACTTCAGGACATTCAAATTGTTCATGGCACATCATGCCAAGTAAAATGTGAGAACTAATAGATCATTTCTTTTTGCAATTGATTGAGGAATAATAACTGAAAATCAAGAGCTGCAAAACGATTCTAAAATCCAATCATCCCTGACAAGTGATGGATTTTCACTGAGCTGATGAGATCTAAAAAGTGTTGGAACTGCACAACCAAAATATTACTGTTAAATGAGATTAGAACCCATTTCAGATGGAGGCTGGCTGTGGAAACATTAAGTGTTTAAAAACTAAGTGCTAGTGCAAGGGATCTAACCCTTTGTGATGGGAACCTTAGATAAAAGTGTAAGTAAAGTTCTACGCAGTATATGGACTTAAAACTGTGGAAGGACAAGTGAAAAGTTGAGTAAAAGTTGCAGAATGGAAAGGATCAAAGTGGAACACATGAACCACTTTTGAGCCATTCAATCCTCAAGCATGCACTTTTACCGTATTAAATCATGTCTGATTTGTCCCTCCCTCCTAGTTTATCTGCAGCTCTTGATACATAATTTGATTAATCATCGATTCCCATCAGCCATAAAAATTTCAACAGACCGAGATGCTAACTTTCAATGTCCAGGTCTGGTCAAAAATTGAGTCATCGCAGGACTACGACCCGGTTGGATTTAAGATTTTCTTGTATTTTGATTAAAACAAACCATATTTTATTTGTATACATTGAACATGCAAGCAAAGAATTTCACTGTGCCAGATCACATGTGACAATAAAGTATTCCTATTCCTAGTCCTACTCATCACGTATTCTTTATATACTCCCAAAGTACGTTTGAACCAGGTCAGGTTATTCAGTATATAAGAACTTGACTGACACAGCACTGTAAATAAACCAGTAAAACTGGAAACCAGTAGCCAGGCGAATTTCCAGACATGACTGACTTACTGACGCCTAGGATTTGGACATTGGAACCATTTTTCTCTGTTCTTTCTATCAGGATCCAAGTGATAGTTATTAATTATCTGTTGTTTTACATTGCACCCATATTATTCCTTAAATATGACAGCATCTGACAGCAGCCAACCCAAGCAGCATATTAAGCCAAATGGAAACACTAGCATATCAAGGTAAAGGAAATTCTGAGCAAAATATGAAAGGAAGAATGTACTTTTGCACAATGGTTCTACAACTGCAGGACATACAAATATGACTTGGAGCAGGGGATGGCCTTTCAGCTCTTCAAAATGCTCTGCCTTTTCTAAGATAAACTTCTTGATTAGAACAGGTGTCAATGGTTATGGGGAGAAGGCAGGAAAAAGGGATTAGTAGGCAGAGATCAGTCATGATTGAATGAAGGAGTGGACTCGATGGGCTGAATGGCCTCATTCTACTCCTATAACTTGTGAACGGAATAAAGGACAATCTATTTGTAATCATCAGTCTGAAGAAGGGTCCTGACCTGAAACGTCACTTGTCCAATCCCTCCACAGATGCTAACTGACCCACTGAGTTTCTCCAGCACTTTGTGTTTTGCTCAAGATTTGAGCATCAGCAGTTTCTTGGAACTGTTCAAGCCTTTTGGAAATTTCTGCTAAATCAGAATCCACTATCCTTTTATATGATATATTTCAAATATCTACTAACTGGAGTATAATAAAAACTCTTGCCATTGCCACACTACCTCTATTGTCCAAACAGCATGGAAACAGGCCCTTCGGCCCAACTCGTCCATGCCGAACATGATGCCCCGTCTAAGCTAGTCCAATTTTCCCACATTTGACCCATATCCCTCCAAACCTCCTATTTAAGTACCTGTTCCATGTGTCTATTAAATGTTGCTATTGTACCTGCCTCAACTCCCTCCTCTGACAGCTTGTTCCATATACCTGCATATACTTACTTTGAGTGAAATTATTGCCCTTCAGGTTCCAATTAAATCTTACCCTCTCACCTTAAACCTATGTCCTCTGGTTCTTGATTCTCCTACATGGGGTAAAAGACTCTGTGCAGTCACTCTATCCATGCCCCTCATGATTTTATACACTACTAGTAGATCACTTCTCAGCCACCTGTGCTCCAAGGGATAAGGTCCTAGTCTGGCAAATGTCTTCCCTGTAGCTCAGGCCCTTGAGTCTTGGCAACATCCTCGTTTATTTTCCCTACACTCTTTCCAACTTAATGACATATTTCCTATAGCAGAGCAATGAAATCCATGAGACATGATCTCTCACATACAAAACCATGGTGACTATCCACAATCAGCCCCTTTCTATCCAAATGTATACATATCCTGTCCCTCAGAATCCTCTCCTGTAATTTACCTACCACAGATGTTAGGCTCACTGGTCTATACTGTAGTTCCTAGACTTTTCCTTGCAGGCCTTAAAAAAAGACCACCCTCCAATCATCTGGCACCTCACACCTGTCTAATAATGATTTATATAGAGTAAACCCTCATTTTAATAGACACCTTCATAACAGATTTTGATTATAGTGGACAGACCAGCCAATGCCACCTCACCTACTCAGCTCTGGTTTAGGTTGCCAACCCTGGCACGTAAGGTGCACCAATAACCCTTTCTTCACCCACCGCACAATCCAGTTAAGACGGCTCACGTTGTAGCCCCTGAGCTTTCTTCAGGCCTCTGCCACTGACAAGATGCATTTGGCCATCATGGGGCTCCCTCCCTTCTCACCACTGACTTTCTGTTGGCCAGCGCTTTGTCCCCTCGACCTCAATGGAGCCGCCATGAGAGGGGGAAGAACAAGGAGGACCCAGTGTGGGGGGACCGCCGTGAGAGGGCAGTGGAGGACAGAGGAGGGCCTGGCGTGGGGGAACCACCGGGTGGGAGGGGGAGGTAGAACAAAGGAGGGCCTAGTGCGGATACTTTGTAACTTTGTCAGTGCCCTTTATGTGGCGACTCTTTGCCTACCTTGGGTATGTACGCAAAACAAAGAATCTCACTGTGACCTGTCACATGTGACAATAAAGTATTCATTCATTCTTCACAGTAGGAACAGTAGATAATACTCATTAATGTCCTTGCTCTTCTCCTGCGGTTCCACACATAGATATAAACACTTTGGTTTCTGAGGTGCCCTGTTCTCTCTCTAGTTACCCTCTTTCCTTTAATGTGTTTGTAAATACTTTTGGATTCTACTTAATTTTATCTGCCAGAGCTATCTCCTGCCTCCTTTTGCCCTGCTGATTTCCTTCGTAGTATGTTCTTCGGTCCCTAAACTCCTCCAGGAATATGCTAGATCCCAGCTGCCTATACCTGGCCAATGCCTTATTTTTCCCTGATATGCCACACTGATCTCCATCAGTGGCTGACTGGCCAGGAGAGGCCAATCCCCAGCATCATTGGTAACAGCTGGGTCCAATTAGCTGATATTGGTTTGGCCACCTGAACCTTGGCAGCCTATAAAACCCAAGCATTCTAACAAGGGAGTGATGGGGGTGGAAAATGGGGATCCCTGCCTCCCGCCAGGATAATCTAGAGACAGTCAGCGGCTCCTCTTCAAACCCCAAGGTGAGCTGCCAGGATAAACCTGAGATAGCCAGCACCTCCTCTTGAGGCATGAATGATCTACAGGGAAAAGCCTGAGATCACCACCCCTTGTACTTTGATGACCAGGACTGAACTGCTGGGTGAAGCCTGAGATTGCCAGTGCCATTGCACATGCTCCTTGATGGCAACACCTCCTAGCGGTCCTGGACTTCCCTACCACTAAGTAAAATATATACGTGAGTTCACCCCACTGAGTGTTGGTGTGGTCACTGCCAAACTAGTGTCATCCTGATGTTGCAACTCCCACTTGCCCTTCCCATTAACAGGAACATACATGCTTTGAACTCTCACCATCACATTTTTATGTCCATCCCACTTCCCAGACATCCCATTGCCCACAAACAACCTACTCCAATCAACTTTAGCATGTTCCTGTCTTATACCATCAAAGCTGGCTTTGCCCCAATCCAGATGATTAACAGTGAGCGTGCTTGTCCTTTTCCCTAACTATTCGCCCACCAGCACTTCAGTCATTTGCCTTTCCTAGTTTCCTAAGAATACATCAGGCTTTGTCTTCTCACTTGTAGGACTCGACAATTTGCTTAAGGAAACTTTCCTGAA
Organism: Amblyraja radiata; assembly: GCF_010909765.2. Classification (NCBI taxonomy): domain Eukaryota; kingdom Metazoa; phylum Chordata; class Chondrichthyes; order Rajiformes; family Rajidae; genus Amblyraja; species Amblyraja radiata. The sequence continues at coordinate 22,716,242 of NC_045969.1, forward strand.
CACATCTGACAAATTCCACGCCATTTAAGCCCTTGGTACTATGGCAGTCTCAGTCTATATTGGGAAAGTTAAAATCCCCAGCTGTGTCATTCTTATTAGACTTGCAGCTGCCTGCAATCTCCTGATATATTTGTTCTTCTAATTCCCAATGACTATTTGGGGGCTTATAGTACACTCCCAACTAGGTGATCAACCCCTATTTATTTCTCAGCTCTACGCATATAGTTTCACTGGACGAACCATCAGTAATGTAATAGACAATAGGTGCAGGAGTAGGCCATTCGGCCCTTCGAGCCAGCCAGTAATCTCAGTCTACTGCTGTGATGTTCTCCTTAATCAATGAAGCAACTCCCTGACCTCTTACCTCACCTCAACACTTAAACGTCAAACTGCCAGCACTGTTCCTCCCTTAGCCAGGTTTCCGTAAAGGTTATATTGTCTCAATCGCACATACCAATCCATGCCCTTTGCAATTTTATCCAATAATACGTTCTCACTCACTGCCATGCTCCTGCCCATCCTGTCTACTGAACATGCTTTCAGCCCTTTTCTTACCCATGTGTTTTGTGCCAATATACACAGATGTCTGGTTGCTCACCTTCCCCCATGAGAAGATTCTGCACACACTCAGAGATATCCCGGATCTACAGTAGATGTAATGGAGGCATCTCACCATCCTGGAGTCTCATTTGTTGCCACAGAATCCCCTGTTCGTACCCCTAACTAACAAGTATCCTATTACTATCACTGTCTGACTTCCCCTGTCCCTGCTGTGCCTCCGAGCCAAGCCTGATGCCATAGACCTGACTGCCGCTGTCCAGTAATTTGCCCCAACAGTTTCCAAAGGGGCATGGGTAGTATCGAGAAGCATGACCACATTCGAGAAGAAACTCCCTTTCCTTGTGTTCACTCATCTATTTTCTGTTTACCCTCGGCATGATCACCTCACTGTAATTCCTATCTATGATATCCTCAGTCACCTGGATGACCCAACTGCACTAGATGAAGGAACATTTAAGAAAGAATGAAAAACAGACAATACCTTATTCCACTGTCATCCTCTTTGCTGAAGCCTCACACTTGCCCTCCACAAGGCACTTGCACCTCCACACACAGATTTTCTTCAACTACATTGTTTGGCTATTAACTTGTAATACCTAGTGCAGGCAGGTGGGACTAGTGTAGCTGGGACATGTTGGCCGGTGTGGTTAAGTTGGGCCGGAGAGCCTGTTTCCACACTGTATCACTCTATGACCTGCCAATTGAAATATTTTTTCTCTACTGAATCCGTCAAAATCGCATACATTTTGGAACATCTCTATTAAATCTCTCCCTAACCTTCTTGTAAGGAGAATGATTTCTACTTGTTTCTTTTTTTCCCCACTAATAATGTCCCTCACCTACAGCATTTCCTAAATCCTTTCTCTCCCCTCACTGAGTGGCCTTAAAGTTCTCATCGTGAAATGTAAGTTTTTTTTGTCCTCTTTATATCAAAACTCAGCACTGATCATTTCCACCAGCATCCCTGAAGCTGACTGCTAAAGTGTATAAACCAACCTGGAATTATCCCTGCACTGAGATAGATGTTCACAGACAAACATTCACAAAGGTTTAAATCAGAAACATGTGAGAGTTCTGAATGGAACTTACAAAGGAGGCCACCTTTGGAACTCTTCTATTACCTCCAAAAATGTTACTGAGCCTGGACTTGTTTGCGAGTGATGCCTTCAAATGATGAATGATTTTCAATCTTGTCTCCTGACATAATTAGCTGATATTAAATGTATAAGTTGTTCCCTTACATGCAGTGTCTAACCTCAAACCTGTGGGCTGCCAATTACCGGTAGTAATGTTTGCTCTCACCTGTTGTTCCGGCAGGATTGCCGTTTCCGTGACTTTCATTCCTGAGGTTACAGAAAGTGCTATTTGACGGCACAACCTTTACTGCTTTTACTCTTCTACCAATCCGTTCTTTCGCTGGAAAGATTTTACAGTGATCTCGTTTTTAAGTCATTTTTTAAGTTCGCTGCAAATCCAATTGAATCGAGGTGTGAAGAAATCACTCTCCTCCGATCAAGATTGCGACTGAGTGAAGAGATCTCGGATTTCCGAAATCCAAGTTGCTCCCAAATCTGTTAGGACTGGACATTCCATGCTTCCTGCATTGCTACGGTTATCTGCAAGGTCACGCATTATACACAGCTCCTCTCTCTGGCATCTCTAGAGTTAAAGTGGTAGATTCAAAGCAGCCACCCTCCACGGGAATGTGAGTCATGTTTACCTATATAAGGAAACCTGTCAGACTGAGGCCAACCTTGTTCTGTTAACTATGAGAGACAGACACACTCGTACACACCCTGAAGAAAGAGGGAGTGATCTGAAGTGGGACGAGAACTCGGTTTCCTCAGCCGTAGTTCCTGGAGTTACAGTGAGGACCAGGCAAGGCTGAATAAGAGGGAGTACGTGAGAGAGAACAAACGGGCGAAAATTGATCTATTTTGGAAAGACCAGCCCTGCATTCTTGAGCTTTAAGAAAGCTGCAGCTTGTAGCAAAATGGAGCGTCAGGTGAGTAACAAGCTTAAAAAGTAGTGTTTGTCAGCTAAGAAACCAGTTTGTATTATACTACAAGCTTTTGTGTAACTCTTTCACTCAGCCTGCGTTTCCTTGGGGTGAAATGATATTCTAACAGAGGAGAAGTCTGTGCCTTATCTTGAGCAGAAATGTCTAAGCTTGTCATTCTAGACTTGGTGTGTAGCACCTCTGTAATTGTTTGACAAATCCCAGATGCAGAGTTTTCTGAGGTATGGGGTGGTGGTGTGAGGTGGGGAGGGCAGATCTCTCAGAATGAAGGGATAAGCTTCAGAGGAGATTATTGTCTGTAGGCTGAATAGTGATCACTTATGTGGATGTGGTGATTCATGGGGAAAGTGCCATGTCTGTACAGGCTCTCTGTGCTCACTGCCAGGTCCAGCATCTGGGTTGGAGAGCAGAGGGAGAGATTTAACACCACTCTCACAATCCGATACCATTTATTTTATTTCCTGCAATCTCATTTTTATAGATTTGCTTACTTAGTCTTTTAATGGTGTCAGCACATGGGTTTCCCGTTGGTTGGGCTCACATTGCAATACAAGCCTCCGTGTCTCAACAGTGGAAATGATAAGAAAGTAATATAATGAGCGTTAAATTGTGAATGGTTTTTATTTGCTCTGAAGGCCCTTTATTGGTTTCAGATGCAATGATACAACAATTGCGTATGCCTGAAAGTAATTATCAATATGAAGGTAGAAATTTATTTTGAATAAATCTCTCCTGAACTGGAAGTTTATTAAATTTATAACTAATTTTGTTCCTTAAGGTTTTTGGAATTTTTGCATTATGCACAGTACTACCTTTCTGTCATAATCAATATATTTGTGATAAATGTGCCAAATATTCAGTTGCTGCTCTTGTGTTCAGCCGGCTTATGAATATGACCTGATATGAGTAACTTTTGTTCTCTAACTTCACCAAGGACTGCATAGCTTACAACACAAAGTAGTTTCTCTTCTTCTCCAGTTGCCTATCCCCTTACACCAACTTAGCTACCCGACAGACAAAAAAATCTATCATTCCCCGCCATTTTATCTTCTTATTCACTTCCCCAATATGGTAACCCCAAATTAACTTTTAACTTGGGTTTCTCATTTTTTTACATATAAAATATCTCCCTCCCTTAATTCAAACAGCCCTTGTTCTTCCTTCTAATAGATCCCTAACTCAGGTACTCATTATTCTGCCCTTTCACTGACGCAGATAACCACCATTGCATAACTCGGTATACCTCAATCACAAGTATAACTCGGTATACCTGGTACTCGGTATGCAGGACATACACCCACACATGACTCTTGCAAGCCTCTCTTGGTCTCCAAAACACCCCTCTGACAGATGCCTACTTTTTCTAACATATCCCAATTCCGCTCCGTTATTACTCTCAAAACGTTTCCACGGCTAACTCAGATGCCACGTACCTTCTCCTCATTTTAAATATTTCATTCACTCTCCCCTACACGTCCTTCTCTCCCTTCATCCCGAGTCCTGAGGGGTCTAACGGCCGGTCTGTGGCAGGTAGTAGTTGAGACAATATGAGGGATGAACCAACTAGCGTTCATCCTTGCCTGTCTACCTGCGGCATGCTCATCTGCCTGTGAAACAAGTGACCATCACAAGCCTATGTTGATTCAAAGTCTCGTGTCGCCACAAAGGAATCCCTCCACTGTATGCGAGTCTTTTAACTTACACTTGAATGCAATATTTATGCTTTAAATTGGATTAGCTATGAATAAGGTTAGGCTAAATTACATCCCTAATTTAATTCCACAGTAGAGCCAGGCTCTGATCAACAGATGTAGGACATGAATTATCTTAATATATTCATGTATGGAAATCAGATTATAATCAAACCCTTGGCCCATGTTGACCAACCTGGGTCTCACGGCACACCTGGTACTACTCCTGACCCTGACTCCAGTTGCATACCTTCTCTCATTCCTGACACTGAGTCCAGGTGACACTTGACACTTGCCCCCCTATTCTACCCTGATTATAGCTGCTAACCTGCTTAGGTTCCCAGTGCTGAACACTCCCATTGTCCCACCTTTGACTGCACACCTAGTACTATTCCAGACCTTGACTCTGGATGCTCCTAGCACCTCTGCACTGATAATATATCTGGCCCACACAAAAAGCCCCATATCTGACCCCCTGGACTTAACCTATTACGTTCAAGTCCGCCGTTGCTTATCTATTGGGGTAATCTTTTATGGGGCACTTCACAGACCAAATGTTGCTACATCCATTGGCTTCCTTGTTATCTAACATGCTGTTACTTTGTCAAAGAAGTCATCAATTGGTTGAACACAATTTCTCATCCATAAAATTATACTCACTCAGCTGTATAGGTATTCTGTTACAATTTCCTTCCTTTTCCTAACAAACTGTCCTGAAGTCATTTTAACCCCCAATATTTTCAGTATTTTGCTCTCTTCCTCGCAGCTGGGACTATTCCAAAATGCAAAGTCCAATAGCTATATATTTAAGCAATATTATTCTATTAAATGTGATCTTGAGAGTACATAATATTTTCTATGGTATTCATAACACAACAATCCACTCACTGCCCAGTGGATGGAGCATTCCAAAGATACACTACCTCTGGATGAAGACATGGACGGGGTGGTTTAAAGGGTGGACAAATGGCAGATGAAATATAACACAGGTGTGAAGTGATATATCAAAGCAGAAAGAATAAGGGCAGGGAGTATAAACTAAATTGCATGGTTTTGTTTCAGCAAATATTATGAAATACAATATAAAAATATTTTTCTGAATGCAGTCTCAATGTGAGTATGCATCTGGAAAGGCTGATATCTGGTGCTCATCCCTTCGTGCCGCCGAGAGAAAAATCAGGGGCCTCCTTGAATTGCTGAGAAATGTTTGACAGGTGAATGATTCACTTAAAGGACAGTTGTGGGTTCATCAAGTATCCCCTGTAATGCAGTAGAAATCGTCAATAAAAATGTGAAGAATGTACAGGTCATCTGATTTCTCCTGGTCAATCTTGCATTCCCATTCATTTTTACTCTTTCACACACTGGAGAGGGTCTTGACCCGAAACATCATCCATTCCTTCTATCCAGAGATGCTGCCTGTCCTGCTGAGCTACTCTAGTATTTTGTGTCTATCTTCTTTCACATACATATCCATTTGCACTTTCATGCTCTCTTTTATCTGCTCTAGCACGTTCAATCCATCTCATATTCTCGCTTTTTAATCATTCTAACATTCACACCTTAACTCTCACTTTTCACATTCACTCCTGGATCTAGACCTCCTCACATTTTAACACCCGTCCCTTTCTCAGCAGTGGTGTTAGCAATCTTTGGACTTAGTTAAGACTCGGCAGGCTGCAGTTTGCAAGCTTCAGCTGGTCACCTGCACTTGGCAAAGTCAGAGGTACTTCAACGTGGGTGCGGGGAAGGATGATGTTCAAGAATTTCGAGGATGTGCACACATGCTGATATTGCACTGGAGATAAATCTTAATGTCAACAGATCATGAATATTCTGCACCTGGAGAGCTGTGTGCAAATTTGAACTCCTTGCCCAAAATAAATACTTGCCATAGAAAGATTTTACTAGATTGCTTCCAGGGATAGTGGGTTTGCCATATGAGGAGAGATTGAGTCAACCAAGTCTGTATTCAGAAATGAGGAACTGCAGGTGCTGGTTTACAATAGAAGACACAAAGTGCCGGTGTAACTCAACGGGTCAGTCGGCATCTCTGGAGAACATGGTTAGGTGACATTTCAAGTCCCAACCTGAAATGTTACCTATTCATGTTCTCCAGAGATGCTGCCTGACCCGCTGAGTTTCTCCAGCACCTTGTGTCTTTCTGGGTCTGTATTCACTTGAGTTCAGAAGAATACTAGATGATTTTGTTGAAACTTACAGAATTTGAATCTGACTTAATTGTGTGGTTGCAGGGAGGATGTTTGCTCTATCTGAGAAGCCTGAAACCAGAGGGCACGGCCTCAGAGTAAAGGTCGGGCCAATTAGGAATGAGTTATGGAGAACTTTCATAAGATCATAAGTGATAGGAGTAGAATTAGGCCATTTGGGCCATCAAGTCTACTCTGCCATTCAATCATGGCTGATCTATCACTCCCCCTTAACCCCGTTCTCCTGCCTTCTCCCCATAACTCTTGCCACCTGTACTAATCAAAAATCTATATATCTCTGCCTTAAAAATATCCACTGAATTGAAGTGAATTTAATTTTATTTCTCATTCAGAAAAGAATTTGAAGGAAATGTCGTTACCATACAGTCATAACAATAAAAAGCAAACAAAAAAAACAATTACCTAAATTTAACATAAACATCCATCACAGTGACTCTCCTCCAGACACCTCCTACACTGTGATGGAGGGTAAAAAAGTCTTATCTCTTCCTTGCTTCTTCTCCTGCGGTCAGGCAGTCAAACTGCTGTATCGAGGCTCCCGATATTGAAGCCCCCGTGGGCGATGGACTATCCCGCAGCCGAGGTTGTGAATGGGTCGATTCAAGCCTTGTAATTCGGGGCGGATGAAGCTGCTGTAGCTGGAGCTCCCAAACGCCGGTCGCCAACCAGGGACCTGCGATCTTCCGATGTTACAGTCCACAGAGCCTGCGGCCAAAGCTTCTGAAGCCTCCAAACGTCGCAGCCGCAATCACAGCGCCACCACAGCCTCCAAAGGTCAGCCAGCTCCGCGAGTCCACAGGCTCAGCGATCGGAGCCCTCAAGATCGATCCCAGCTGGAGGCCACCCAGGTCCTCGAGTTAGGCCGCAGCACGAACGGAGATGCGACGCGGAAAAAAACTTGCATCTCCATTAAAGAAAGAGGTTTTTTTAAAGTTTCCCCCACCCCCCACATAATACGCAACTAAAAATAGACTATTACATATATCAAACATTAACAATAAGGCAAAGAAGGAAGAAAGACAGACAGACTGCTGGCGAGCCGCAGCCGCAGACTTGACCTCCACTTTCACAAAGTGACTTTCTTCACTCACAGGGTGATGAATTAGTAGAAATTATACACCCTGGTGTCAGTCATGGTTGAGCTTAATCATTGAGTTCCTTCAAAACTGAGTTCAATAGATTTCTGGATGTTAAGAGGACTAAGGGTTATGGCTACAGTGCAGGTAAATGGAGATGAGGTAGAAGATCAGTTATCTTCTTATTGAATGATGGTGGAGTGAGGGAGATGATCTGTTCCAGTTTCAAATTCTTAACACTTCACAGAGACTTTAGTAGACAAAGGATGTTGCTTGCCTTGGGATCAGCTAGAGAATGATGATGATTTAATTGAAGCGTGTAATATCCTGGGGTCTTGACATGGTGAATGTGGAGAGATGTTTCCCTCATGAAGTAGCCATCCACTTAAGAGAGAACCTAGATGATTTTCTTCATCTGACGTAAGAGGGTGGCGGCAGAGATAGACAGATGCTTAAACAAAAGGCTGGTGGATAGTACGTTGGTGTTGCAATCTGATTATCCATGAAATAAATAAAAATGCAGATGCTAAAATCTGAAACAGATAGTCCTGCTGGAATAAGTTCGAAGTAGCACAGTGGCATAGCTGGTAGAGCTGCTGCCTCACAACACCACGGACCTGCGTTTGATCCTGACCTTGGGTGAATTCCAAGTGGAGTTCGCAATTTCTCCCTGTAACCACATGGGTTTCCTCTGGGTGCTTCAGTATCCTTCCACATCCCAATTAAGTGTGGGTTTGTATGTTAATTGGGTGCTGTAAATTGCCCCTAGTGTGTAAGGAGTAGATGGGAAAGTGGAATAACATGTGAATGGGTGATCAATGGTCAGCTTGGACTCAGAGGACCAGGGGACCTGTTTCCATGCTGTATCTCTAAATTAAACTCAGCAAATCAAGCAATACTTGTGCAAGGAGAAACCAGCCAATACTTTGGGTCAGCGACCCATCCTCAGAACTGGGGGGAGTGCGGTGGTTTAGAGTTTCTAAAGTAGACCTAGAAGGAGGAGTGAGGTGTAAGACAAGAAACTGCATAGTGCTAGGTTAAGATAGATTGGGAGATTAGGAACATGAGAACTGATCATTAACAAGACATTTAACAAAGATGCACTCCAAGTACACAATCATGATAATGGGAAATTATCTATCATGATCTTATTACATTGTTGAGGAGGCTTGATAGGCTAAGTGGCCTATTCCAAATCCCTATATATATACATATTTGTACATTCAAGAAAAATGGAAATTGGACAGTTGTTCTCATTGCAGGTAGATATGTTCATAATCAAGTCATCAGAACCCTAGGAACCCGCTGAAAATGCTGGAGACCACTGAAGATCCAGAGAGTTTAAAGATATGTGCAATGAACAGAAACATATCCTTCGTTATCATGAAGCTCTTGCTGCTTTAATGACTAATACTTCCTTAATGTGAAGTCCAACTGATGGGATTGTGATGAAGAAGGAATATTCATCAATATATTAGTCATGCTTTAGGAATGTCCAATGAGGCACTTTACTTTCCTAAGCATCCAATGAATTTTCATGTCAAGACACACAGGCCTATTGTATAATTAACTTGGCTGCAACTTGCTGGGTGTGACTCCTGCACAGATATTCCTGCAAACTTTACTGATTGGAAACAGCTGTTGGATCCCTTGTAGAGTAAAAACTGAAATTGAATCCGTGGCAGCTTAAGATACCCAGATAGCTTTTGTCCATTTATCCTCGAGGGAGGGGAAAAAAAAATTAAAACAAAATCTAGCCTCCGATAGTTGAGCTACTTCTAACTCGTGCAATTCAGTTTCTGGCTGTTTGAAATGCTATGGGTTTCTGTCAATTTTAGTGAAGACTGAGGCGGCATGTCCAAGATTACAGATAGGAATTTAGACAAGAATGAGCAATGCTGGACATGCACACGCGCCCATTCAGTCACATGCTGACACATTCTCTCTCACTCTCTCACTCTCCCTCAGACATACTGATACTTTTTTCTCACATACACAGTCGTACATACACATGCTTAGATACATAATCTGTCCTTGTCTATTTTACACAGTGAAATACACACTATCTTTCACACGTGTAACTCGTACATGTACAATCTCTCACAGTCACTAACTTACACATTGTCTCCCTAATGCCCCTGTCCCACTTAGGAAACCTGAACGGAAACCTCTGGAGACTTTGCGCCCCACCCAAGGTTCCCGTGCGGTTCCCGGAGGTTTTTGTCAGTCTCCCTACCTGCTTCCACTACCTGCAACCTCCGGCAACCACCTGCAACCTCCGGGAACTGCACGGAAACCTTGGGTGGGGCGCAAAGTCTCCAGAGGTTTCCATTCAGGTTTCCTAAGTGGGACGGGGGCATTACACACATTCAGTCACTCATAGATTCTCTCTTTCCCTCTCATACATATACTTGCACACTTTCACTCTCTCTCTCTCTCATATGCATGCTCGCATGCATTCAGGCTATTTCTTCCTCTCCCACACTCACACGCACACACAACATATTCCCTTACTCAACTACACTCTCCACCCCATGTATAAACAAACCTTTCTCTCTCACACACACTCTCACAAGCATGCAGACACTCTCCCCTCACACAGACATGCAACGCACACACACAAACCTCTATCTCACAAACACACACACATTCTCTCAAACATATACATTCTTTCACATACAGTTTTCATGCTCGCACTCACCCGTGCACAAACACTCTCTCATGCAGTCCCAGTCCCATGCACGCACCCGCACACACCCACCCACCCACACACTCACACTCATTCAAACACATATTCACATGCAACATACAACAACAAGCTCTCTTCATTCTGCCTCTCACAAACACACTTATACTCTCTTTCATGTGTGTACTTTGAAAATGCATTCCTGTACAATCTTTGCATCACTTGTATGTACAGTAAAAGTGAAATCAATCCACATTAAGGGACGAATAATGACTGATGGTGAATGAAAAACCTTTCCAATGATTCAATCCTGTTTCCTAACAGGGTTTTTAAGATGAGGGAAAAGAAGGGAGTTATGATTTTATCGCACCTTTCACCACTGACACTCATTTGCTCCTGCCATGTTGCTGCAACAGCAATTAAACAACAATCAGACAAATGTTGAATGATGATGAATGGACAAATATTGACCAGGACACCAGAAAACTCTTCTACCCTTTAAAAAAAAATTACATTGGAAAATGTTACATCTATTTGATTGATAGAATGATAGAAAATTCCATTGGCAGTACATTAGATTATTAGTCTGAACAATGTACTCAAATCTCTGGTGAAACCTGAATCTATAACCTGATGTGATTCTGAGGAAAGGTGCTATTGCTAAGCCACAGCTGAGGTCACCTACCTGGTTGAGGGAAATATATAGAAACAAAGAATGAATACACAAAAGGACACAAAGTGATGGAGTAATTCAGCAGGTCAGCAGGGTCTCTGGAGAAGATGGAGTCTGAAGAAGGGTCTCAACCCAAAATGTTGCCTACCCCTATTCTCCAGAGACGCTGCCTGACCTGCTAAGTTACTCCAGCACTTTGTATCATTTTGTGAAGGGAATATATATTCCATTGCAATTGAATTTAGAAAGATATTATGGTTCATGTCAGTATAAGAATGACTACAAATCTGAGGCTTTCTTCACTTGGTTCTAATCTCTTGCAGTTCAACAATGGTGGCATAGAGAGGTGAACAGAATTGTATAAAATATAATTTGCTGAATCATCAGAAACATACTGAGAAAAAAGGGCGAGTCTCCCCAATGTCTTGTGCCCCACTGTTGGGCAAAGTCATTCTTGCTGGCTTGGCATTAAGAACGTTTTCCATTTTCTTTTTCCGTTATAGTTACGATCATATAGGGTGTGAAATGAACTGTGAGTTAATATTGCTTATTTAAGGCAGTCACCTATGATGAACAAGATTCCCTCACACGCAGTCTCCTCTGTATGCAAGGACAGGCAACAAAAGTGATTAAATACTATGCGGCTGTTGTAACTAAGATTTCACTTTTTGCTTTGGTTTAGAGATTTTATTATTCTGTCAGGAAATACATTGGAAATTTCAATCAAAATAAGTGAAGCAGCTAATAGAACTGCTGCCTCACAGTGCCAGAGACCCGTGTTCAATCCTGACCTCGGGTGCTGTGTTTGTGGAGTTTGTACATTCGCCCTGTGACTGTGTGGGTTTCCTCCCGGGTGCTCTAGTTTCCTCCCACCTCCCAAAGATGTGCGGGTTTGTGCGTTAATTGGCCTCTGTAAATTGCTCCCAGTGTGTAGGTAATGGATGCGAGGGATAGCATAAAACTAATGTGAATGGGTGATCAATGGTAGGTCTGGACTTGATGGGCCAAAGGGCCTGTTTGTATGCTGCATCTCTAAATGAAATGTTGTGGTCATTGAAGAAATTTAAAATTGACCTTTAGAGAAAGTAAGGGCTATTGGTATCTAATAGCAGTGACGCCTGATGGAATTGACATCAAATAAACTATTTTATCTGTTTAAGAAGGAACTGCAGATGCTGGAAAATGAAGGTACACAAAAAAGCTGGAGAAACTCAGCGGGTGCAGCAGCATCTATGGAGCGAAGGAAATAGGCAACGTTTCGTGCCGAAACCCTATCCCTCGCATCGATTACCTACACACTGGGAGCAATTTACAGAGGCCAATTAACGCACAAACCCTAGGGTTTCGGGCCGAAACGTCGCCTATTTCCTTCGCTCCATAGATGCTGCTGCATCCGCTGAGTTTCTCCAGCTTTTTTGTGTACAAACTATTTTATCTGTTGGGTTTCCGATCACATCTGTTTGGGAAAATAAATGGATAACCAGGCTGGCATGGGTTTCCATATTAGCTGTAATGTTCAGTTGATTTATGCAAGTCTGCTGCTGCAGCTGATCTCCAGTTGGGTAATAGAGTTCGCGGAGTGTCGCAGGCTGAGAAAGAAGCAGCACCTTCTGCAGTTGGTCATTACATCGATTTCACAGCAGAGAAACTGCCTGGTTGGACCATCTGGTCTAAGCTGTTGTTGCTTCATCGCAAAAGCATTGAATAGTTATAACATGAAAGGAGCCAATATGGATATGTACTGGTTCTAAGTAAGAATCATTCAGCTATTCCCACTTCTCCGCCCTGTCCCCACAGACAGGAAATTCCTTCGGATATTTATCCAGCTCCTTTCTGAGTGTTACAATTGAATCTGACTCCACCATTGCCCCAGGCAATGCATTCCTGACTACATCCACTTTAAAGTCACGAAAGGTATAGTCGGAGTAGAGATAAACTATTCCTGTTGGTAGAAGGGCGAAGAATTAGGGAATGTAGAATAAAATCTTTTGGTAAAAGAAATAAAAGTATCAAAATGGCTGAAGAAGGGTCCCGACCCAAAATGTCATCTATTTACGTTTGCCAGAGACGTTGCCTGAGCTGTCGAGTTACATCAGCACTTTGTGTCCTTAAAAGTGTCAGTAATTTTTTTTAAATTATATCACTTGCTATGTAAAGGAATTTTCCCTTGATACTTTTGGCTCTTTAATGAGATACCTTTATTCTGAATCCATCTGCCTATGGGAACCGTTTCTCTCTATCCATTCTGATTGTACCCTTAATGATTTTAAATTACGCTTTAAAATTCCCTCCTAACCTCCTCTACTCCAAGGAGACCATGTCCAATCTATTCATTTATCTAGGTCCCTCATCCCTGGATTTATTCTAGTAAATAGACACTAAATGCTGGAGTAACTGAATGGGTCAGGCAGCATATCTGGAGAAAAGGAATAGGTGACGTTTCGGGTCAAGATCCTTCTTCAGAATGAGAGTCAGGGGAGAGGGAAACCAGAGGTATGAAAAGGCACAGAACAAATTAGAGCCCAGTTTGAAGAAGTTCTCCTCCTCTCTCTGACGGGAGATCTGCAACCTCTTTCGCTGCTCCCACTCTGTGATTCCTCTTGCCCTCCAGCTCTACACAACAGTATAGGCACCAAGTTTTTCCTCATCTCAGTTCTAAATGGCCCCTGGTTCTGGACCCCCCCCAACATCGGGAACATGTTTCCTGCATCTAGCGTGTCCAATCACATAATATTTGATATGTTCCTATAAGATCCCCTCTCATCCTAAATTCCAGTGAATACAAGCCCTGTTGCTCCATTCCTTCATTTCAAATAACAGTCCCGCCATCCCGGGAATTAACCTCGTGAAACTAAGCTGCACTTCCTCAATCGCAAGAATGTCCTTCCTCAAATTAGGAGATCAAAACTGCACACAATACTCCAGGTGTGGTCTCACCGGGGCCCTGTACAACTGCAGAAGGACCTCTTTACTCCTATACTCAACTCCTCTCGTTATGAAGGCTAACATGCCATTAGCTTTCTTCACTGCCTGTTGTACCTGTATCCTTACTTTCAGTGACTGATGTACGAGGACATCCAGGTCTCATTGTATTTCCCCTTTTCCTAACCTGACACCATTCAGATAATAATCTGCCTTCCCATTCTTGCCTCCTAAGTGGATAGCCTCACATTTATCCACATTATACTGCATCTGTCATGCATCTGCCTGCTCACCCAGCCTATCCAAGTCACTGCATCCTCATAGCATGCTCTTCACAGTTCGCACTGCCACTCAGCTTTGTGTCATCTGCAAATTTGCTAATGTTACTTTTAATCCCTTCGTCAAATCATTAATGTATATTGTACATAGCTGCGCTCCTTGAACTTCTTGAACTTTCCGTCCCATTAATTCGGGTGTCCTTAATAACCTTTCCTATACTCTCTTCCACTTTAACTCCATTCTTATGCTCCCAATTTATCAACCCCTCCTCCCCGCTATTTAGTTTATACCCACACGTGTAGCACTAGCAAACCTGCCTGCCACAATGTTGGTCCCCCTCCAGTTAAGATGTAACCCGTCCCTTTTGTGGAGGTCACCCCTACCCCAGAAGAGCTCCCAGGGGTCTATAAATCGAAATCCTTGCTCCTTGCACCAGCCCATCAACCACACATTCAGATCCCCTATCTCCCTGTTCCTGCTCTCACCAGCACGAGGTACAGGATGCAATCCAGAGATAACCACCCTAGGTGCTGTTTTTCAGCCTTCTTCCTGACACTCTAAACTCACGTTGCAGAACCTTCTTACTCTTCTTCCATTACATTAACATTTGTGCTATCAGTCCTGTAGGAAGTCAGTTTTCCATAGGAAACATTGAAGAATGGTAAAACATGGCTAAGAACGAAGGACGTGTGCATGCAAAAATGGAAGGTCCTGGCACTAGAGAATGAAGTAGCATAGGTTCCTTTCATCCACAGATGACCAGAGAGACCTCCACAGGTTGTTGAGGCAGTGCAGGCTTTTCCTCAGATGTTCACTGTGCTTGAAAGCAACATAGATATCCCACCATACTTTCCAACATGAGGGCTTCAGGTCTATCTTCTCAGATCTTACAACCTTCTAATCCAGTCCTCTTTTTCCATCTGTTCTCCAGGACCTCACTGTGTTCACACCCCATTTACCCTGATCTTGGCATGTCCACCACCCTAGCCCTCCCTGAAGAAACACTGGATCCCAGAAGCTCACCCAAGTGTTACAAAACTTCAGACCTTTTTCGATTTTCCCAGATCGCTATAGATAAATAAATGGCTTTAACAATACAATGTGACAACCATTGAATTACCATGAACTGTAATCTGTGGCATTGATAGGTAATAATTCATAACTTTAAGCACTCAGTTCTTAAGTTTCTTTTAGCTTGGGGCGAAGGAAGGATTAGTATCACAATAATGCAGGTTAAGTGCAGGTAACAGTTTGTTTCAGGCTTACATTGTTCCTTTCAGCTGTCACTGGTGTTCAGATAAACTCAGTTGATAATCTTGAGCAAAGAGAAATAGTCTCCACTCTTCCACACACAAGATTTCCGTCAGCTTGTGTTGAAGCACAAAAGCAAACAAATGGCAATTGTTTGAGTATCAAACAGGGAACAAAGGTGCATTCAGGTGCACAGCACATAATGGATGGAATAAACTGTATTCCTTGGCGATTAGATACGCCAATCAATTTTCATCATTTCCTGTGTTGTGAAGGTCACTAGTTCAAATGTTGGTCTTCACGGGCAAGCACTCCTGTGTTTTCATTGACAGGTTTAGTTTAGTTTAGAGATAGAGTGCAGAAACAGGCCCTTCGGCCTACCAAGTCCACACCGACCAGCGATCCACATACACTAGCGCCATCCAACACACTAGGGATAATTTATAATCTTTACCAAAGCCAATTAACCTACAAACCTGTACAGTCTTTACAGTGTGGGAGGAAACTGGAGGCATGCGGGGAAAATCCACGTGGTCAGTGGGAGAGTGTAAAACTCCATACAGACTGCACCCGTAGTCTGGATCAAACCCGGATCTCAGGTGCTATAAGGCAGCAACTCTACTGCTGCGCCTCCATGCTGCCCTAAAGTTAATTCTGTCTGAATCTGATTATGTAAATTTGCATTGAAATATATCTGTAAATTTCTATTCCAGGGAAATGTACACCAAAACATTACTGTCTGCAATATTTAATTGATAATTTGTGGCACATCCAATTGGCTCATTAATGTGGCTTCATCCTCTGCACGTATAAAAATCAGAGGGAGGATGTTTCCTGTATTTGCAATGCAGTGATGATTGAACTGCAGCAGGAGTTGGTCAGGACATACAAACATATGAATCGGGCATCGTCGGCCCCTCATGTCTGCGATGCCATTTAATAAGATTGTGGCTGATCTGACTGTTACCAACCCAGTCTCATTATCCTTTCACCCCCTTGCATCTCAAATAGCCTTTAAAATATTCAAAGAATCAGCTTCCACTGGCATTTGAGGAAGCATGTTCCAAAGACTTATGAAGCCCCATCAGAAATAAAAAATGCCTCATCATCACCATCTATCCATGCTAACCAATCCCCACCACCTTCCATTCTCTGGTGGTTTGCTCCATTTTGACATCTGTTCCTCCAAGCCATTGCCATGGGCAAGTTTATTCCAGCCACCAAGAAGAATGTGCGACAGGTCCCGTTCCACCTTATTGGTGAAATCAAATTCTGCTTTATGCTGAGACTAGTCATTTAATTATCCATGGAACATTAGATATTAGTTGTAAGGATGTTCACTCAACCTGTCCCAAGTAGCAAAACCTACAGGCTTTTCTCATTATCTCTGTGGATGTGGGACTGTTGTCAGATTGCATTTGATGACTGCACATTTCAAAGGTTCAAAGGTTCAAAGGTTGGTTTATTGTCACATACACCTAGATGTAGTGAAATTCCTTTTGCCAATGCAGCACATAAAAAATAATACAAACATAACAATAATAAATAGCTTTAACATAAAAACATCCCCCCACAATGGTTCCCATTATGGGGGAAGGCACAAAGTCCAGTCCCATCCCCAATGTCCACCCATAGTCGGGCCTATTGAGGCCTCCACAGTTGCCTCTACGGAGGCCCGATGTTCCAGGCCGTCCTCGCCGGGTGATGATGTTCCGGCGTTGGGAACATAACGTTAATGGTAGCATTGCCAGATACTGTATAACTGCAGCTTTTCATAGTGATTATTTTTGTTATTAATTTGCCTCTCTGCAATACATCTCAGAGTTACTACAGTAATATAATCTGCAATATTTTCTTAGCTGTCTTCGATCACTGTGCATAAATAATAGTTTACAAACTCAGACAGTAATATATACATCAATGGGATAACACAGTGGCACAACTGGTAGAACTGCTGTCTCATTGCTCCAATGACCTGTGTTTAAACCTGACCTCTAGTGTTGTCTATGTGGAGTTTGCAAGTTCTCCTCATTACAACTTGGGTTTCCTCCAGGTACTCTGGTTATCTACTGCATTCCAAAGACGTGTGGATCATTAGATTCACTGGCCACAGTAAAATTGTTCATAGTGTGTATATGCGAGAGAGAATCTAGGCTGGAGTTGAAGTTAATCTGGGCAAAATAAAAAATGAGATTAATGTAGGAGTAATGGATGGCATGGACTCAGTAGCCAGGAGGGCCTGAATGACTTTATGATTTTAAGAAGCCAAAATACAGCTGGAAATCAGAAATAAAGAAAAATCCTGAATATGCAGCAGATGTGAAGAGGGAAATAGTAATAATGTTTCAGATTAATAACCTTTAATCAAAACCAGATAAAATGATAGTGATGTAACAAGCTTAAAAATGCAGAAAAAGGGTTGGAGCAGTGGGAAGACAGAAGTGGTCTTTGTACTAGGCTGGAAGGAAGGAGAGATTAGTTACCTGAAGGAATGTCAATGGAAAGTTGATGGTAATGGAACAAGTGGAAAAATGAAAGAACCTAGAGGAGGTATAAATAATGATGTTGAACTCCTCCTTGAGCCTGGAAAACTGTCAAGGGCCTAATCAATGGTTGTTGTGTACTGAACCTCTGTTGAGCATCACCTGGCCAATGAAGGAGGTCAAAAACGTGGAGATCTGAATGGTTGTGAGGGTCAACTGTTAAAGTGAACGGCCACCAGGAACTCGAGGTCATGCACTTGGAGAACACAGAGGTGTTTCTCAATGCAGTCACCTTATCTGTGTTTTCTGCATAAATGTAGACAAATATAAATGTAAGCAGAAAATATGTTGTGGAGAAAGGAACTGTAGAAGCTGGTTTTCACCAAAGACACTCAAAATGCTGGAGTAACTCAGCGGGTCAGGCTGCATCTCTGGAGAAAAAGGATGGGTGATGTTTTGGGTCAGGACCCTTCTTCAGACTCTTGAAGTCTCTTGAAGCCATGATCATATTTTTCCAGAGATGCACCCTGACTTGCTGAGTTACTCCAGCACTTTGTGTCTATCTTCAGCAAATATGCTTTTTTTGATTGAAAGAAATAGAAAGGTTTTGCAGTTTCACATAAAATGAATGTGTATGCCTTTTGACAGTAGAAGTGCAGTGCAGATGCTGTCTCCCCATCATTTACATGGGTGGGTGTGACAGGAAAAGGAAGAATTGTCAGTGGCTGAATGGGAGATGCCAGAGAGTAATGGTGGATGGTTGTTTGTCAGGTTGGAGGCCAGTGACGAGTGGGGTGCCACAGGGATCTGTGTTGGGTCCACTGTTGTTTGTCATGTACATCAATGATCTGGACGATGGTGTGGTAAATTGGATTAGTAAGTATGCAGATGATACTAAGATAGGTGGGGTTGCGGGTAATGAAGTAGAGTTTCAAAGTCTACAGAGAGATTTATGCCAGTTGGAAGAGTGGGCTGAAAGATGGCAGATGGAGTTTAATGCTGATAAGTGTGAGGTGCTACATCTTGGCAGGACAAATCAAAATAGGACGTACATGGTAAATGGTAGGGAATTGAAGAATGTAGGTGAACAGAGGGATCTGGGAATAACTGTGCACAGTTCCCTGAAAGTAGAATCTCATGTAGATAGGGTGGTAAAGAAAGCTTTTGGTGTGCTTGCCTTTATAAATCAGAGCATTGAGTATAGAAGTTGGGATGTAATGTTAAAATTGTACAAGGCATTGGTGAGGCCAATTCTGGAGTATGGTGTACAATTTTGGTCGCCTAATTATAGGAAGGATGTCAACAAAATAGAGAGAGTACAGAGGAGATTTACTAGAATGTTGCCTGGGTTTCAGCAACTAAGTTACAGAGAAAGGTTGAACAAGTTAGGGCTTTATTCTTTGGAGCACAGAAGGTTAAGGGGGGACTTGATAGAGGTTTTTAAAATGATGAGAGGGATAGACAGAGTTGACGTGGAAAAGCTTTTCCCACTGAGAGTAGGGAAGATTCAAACAAGGGGACATGACTTGAGAATTAAGGGACTGAAGTTTAGGGGTAACATGAGGGGGAACTTCTTTACTCAGAGAGTGGTAGCTGTGTGGAATGAGCTTCCAGTGAAGGTGGTGGAGGCAGGTTCGTTTTTATCATTTAAAAATAAATTGGATAGTTATATGGATGGGAAAGGAATGGAGGGTTATGGTCTGAGCGCAGGTATATGGGACTAGGGGAGATTATGTGTTCGGCACGGACTAGAAGGGTCGAGATGGCCTGTTTCCGTGCTGTAATTGTTATATGGTTATATGGCAGTGATCCATGAAGAGATTGATCCATTTGGAAGATTAACTACTGAAGAGGGAATATTTTTTTTGGCTGGGGGGGGGTCATACGTAAAATATTGAATATGTAGTCAAATGGAGTGGGAGGTGAGTAGAAGTAGGATCTTGCCATAGGTCTAGGAAGAAGAGGATGTGGGAAACAAAGTATTGGAAATGGGCCTTGTCTGATTTATTGTGAGTATGTGATTCATGACCAAAGTCAACTCCCATATGGACAAATATCAAACATTTACCAAGCATTGAAAACACAATGTAAGGAATAGATTATTTGTTTTATTGGTGAGTCACTGAACCAGTTCGAATTAATATTATAAGTAATGAGATCAGTTCAATTGTGCAGATAACCACCAAGACAAAGCATTTTGAAAACATTGTTTTATTTCAATCTGTGAAGAAAGAATATTTATAGCTTAACACAAAAGTCTCAAAACAGTCTATAGGAATAGAGGGCGAGGAGTAAGTCATTGAGCCCATTGAGCTGGTTCCAGGAGTTCATTAGGTCAAGTTTCAGCTGGACCTCCATTTACTTTGCCCTTTTTCTGTAGCTATTAATCTCCCTTTTTAGTGAAAAAATCAGTTGGTTTCAGCTAGGTTATTTGAATTGACCAATTTGGGGACAGAACTCCAGATTTCCAATACCCTTTGCTTGTTGAAGTAATTCCAAAGGTCAGCACTAAATGGTTTAATCCAACGTCAGGAATATGGTTTCTGCTTTTGCCTTCATCCGGGAGATAGCAGGAATACAGTTGAATAGCACAGCGGGTTATGGCAAGTCAGTTGGCTTTTTGCGTTGTTTGACATTTCTGATCGCATATCCTGAATATTCTGAGTATCCTCTATTTATGCTGCAAAGTTTCATCAGGTAGAATGCTCAAAATGCTAACAAATGCTAACAAAATTAATTTGAGCATCCTCAGTCAACAATACAAAGGTGACGGGATATCTACAAAATGGTGGCATTAGGACGAATATATGATGCTTCAGCAGCACATGTTGACTGTGAAGTAGAGGTAGAAACAGGAAGAGTAGTTTTGGTGACCAGGTCATTGAAGCGTTCACTTCAGTATTCAACGATGGTGAAGAAAATTGGGATATACAAACCTTGAGGGAGTTACATTGAATTAACACTTGGACTTGGTGAGTGCTGATCTGGAATATAATTTTGCCCTCAAATCAATATGTTTTAGACCTCGTAGGAGTGGAAGAGATTTCTTGAAAGTACGTTGATGAGGTCCAACTCTTGGTCAGAGTGAAGATCTTTGCTAAAATAGTTCCAGGGATTAAATTATGTGAGGAGGATAGTAAGGTCTTCGCTCTCACTAAGATCCTCATGTTCATTTTAAAGTGTGGTGTTTAAATTTGGGCATAATACTCCGTCAAAATCATTGTGTTAAACCAGTTTAGAATAGCAACCTTGCCTTATTTGTGTGCTCTGTACCTATATTTAAAAAGCCACAAATTCAGTATTCAATGATTCAATGATACTTCATTGTCACAAGTAGCTAGGTACAGTGAAATTCTTTGTTCTTCATATAATCCAGTAAAACCAGACAGCAAGGCAGTACACAAGGAGTCGCCACATATCTGGCACCAACAAAGGTACAAAAAGTTACTTGAACAGTCTTATCTTCTTGCTGTGGCGACCCAGGCCTGCCACAGCATGTGGCAGAAGGCACCACCCCCCCCCCCCCCCCCCCACCCCCACCTCCCACCCCCAGCCATGTCCTTCTTCACTGTGACACCTGCAGACTAGTGTACACCCATTCTCAGGGCCATCAGATCCATCCTAAATAGTGTACCATGTAGCTAATTTTGTATCTCTTAACTCACTTCTAAAGTTTATTGCTGCTTCTCACTTTGTTAATCTCATTTCTCCAGTCTGGCACTGTCCTTCATCTGCTGCTGTTATCACATAACCTACCATACCTTAGATTCAGATTTATGTTTATTATTGTCACATGTACCATTGTACAGTGAAAAGATTTATTTTGCATGCTTTCTAATCAAATCAGATAACACTATACATAAATACAATCAAGCCAAACTCAAATACATTAATAAGTCTGAAGGAAAGGTATAAATGCAAAATAGTTCTCAGCATTGTAGCATCATAGTTCCAGAGGCAAAGCCCAATGTCTGCAATGAGTTTGAAGAGAATCGGGCTGAACCCTAGCTTATGGAACGAGTGTTCAGAAGCCGAATAATAGAGGGGAAGCAGCTTTTCCTGCATTTGGTGATGTGTACTTTCAAGCTTCTGTATATCTGCCCCCACGGGAGCAGGGATTAGAAGGAATGACTGGGTTGGGGAAGGTGTGAGAGTGTGTCAATTTGTATTAGGTCTACCCAAGCCCCAACAGTTATCAAAAACAACAGTGGTCTAAAACAAATGACCCCCTTACAGTTTTGCTGTTGATTTCCCCTGATCTGTCTTGCAGCCACTGGGCGTTGACTTGTTTTAGGAATGGCATGCATCCTGTTGGCTTTGAAAGTTGATCAGGAAATTGGTGGAAGGGTTTGGAAGAGCTAGTTGGATAGAAATATCAAAGGAATTTACGTCTGAACCACAGCCATAATTGCACTCAAAACTAAATGTGATTGTCCCTTAGTATAATGCAAGAAATCAAAGCAGTACAGTTGCTGCTTGTTTCCCAATGTACTCTCACTGCAAACAAAGTGCTGGCACAGGGAGCTTTTCATCTGCTGTGTTTCCAAGCAACTGGGACTCAGCTAACATCTGTGGTCTGTGTTGCCTTGAATGGACTGGATTCATAATGTCTGAAATGTGAAATTTTAATAGCAAAGAACTGGAGTTAACACCTGCAAAAAGCAGTCATTATCTCATAGGCTGTATGAGTCAAGGGTGTTTACGTTTGTGAGTATATGACTGAGGGTTTTTTAAATGATGAAAGGTTTGGATGCACTCCGATAGGGTAGATTGTTTGAAATGGATAAGGACATTAGGATTAGAGGTCATGTCTATAAAATCTATTGTCTCTTTGTTGGGTTAGAAGTCAGGAAGGTTTTACTTTAGTTGGCCTTGTCCACTGAAATAAATGCCAGGGTCTGGTTTATAATCTCAGATAGCTCTTTATAGGAACATATTAGTGTACATCCATTTTCATGATAAAAGGAAAATGAGAAGATGATTCGACCCTTCAATTACTTTCCAGAATTCAACTATGCCAAGACCACAGTACCTGAGCTCCTTGGAAGGGAATCTCTTCAACCTCTTGCTTCTGCGGTCAAAGCTTTCTACCTGCTTCAATTGTATCAGTACCTAATTTCAAGAGTGCTAGAATACAAAAAACATGGATGTAATGTTGAGGCTCTATGAGACGCTGGTCGGGCCGCATTTGGATAATTGTGAGCAATTGTGGGCACCATATCCGAGGAGGGATGTGCTGGCTCTGGAGAGGGTCCGGAGGAGGTTAACATATGATGACCGATTGATGGCATTAGGCATGTACTCGCCGGAGTTTAGAAGAATGAGGGGGGACCTCGTTGAAACGTATTGAATAGTGAAAGGTTTGGATAGAGTGGATGTAGAGAGGATGTTTCCACTAGTAGGAGAGTATAGGACTAGAGATTATAGCCTCAGGTAGGAGATGAGGTGGAATTTCTTTAGTCAGAGGACGGTGAATCTGTGGAATTCTTTGCCACAGAAGGTTGTGGAGGCCATGTCAATGGATATTTTTAAGATGGAGATAGATAGATTCTTAATTAATACGGGTGTTTGGGGTTATGAGGAGAATGCAGGAGAATGGGGTTAGGAGGGAGAGATAAATCAGCCATGATTGAATGGCAGAGAAGACTTGATGGGCCGATTGTCCTAATTCTGCTCCTATCACTTTTGACCTTATGATCTAAGAAGCACATGGAGTTCTGCCTCAATAACTACCATCTGGTGGCACTCACTTCGACCATAGTGAGGTGCATCAAGAGGCTGATTATGGTGCAAACCACTCCTGCCTCAGAAGTGATCTGGATCCGCTTCAATTTGCCTATCACTACGGCAGATGCTATCTCACTGGCTCTCCATTCTGCTCTGGCCCATCTGGATAACAGAAACACATACAACAGATTGTTGTTCATCGACTACTGTGGAAAGCCACAATTACTAAAAGATAAAAATGTAAAACAAAAGGACTGAAGAGTTGTGAAATGTGAATGGAGAGGAAGGAATGTGGGTGGAAGGGGAAGTGTAAAGACCAGTGGAAACGCACTAAGTCTTCACTACTGTGTTATTACTAATCACACACATTATTATTCATACACATTCCTGCCCTAGCTGTCCGTGGTCTGTCACCGGAGCTAGAGAGCGATCTGGAGGTGGGGAGGTTACAATTATACTGGTGATATGGGGAGTGGTTAGTAGTGGTGAGGTCACTGTGTTAAAGGAACATGCACTAGTTTACAGGAAGGAGGGGAGAAAGAGGTGTGTGTCCAGGTGGGGTGTCGGGGGGAGAGATGATGTGGAAAGAAAGGGGGGTGGGAGGGAAGGGGGAGGGGTTAAGTTAAGTAAAAACAATTTGAGGCAACTTAATCCCCACCTTTCCCCAAACCTATTTCTACCCTCGACCTCCCCTCCCACCTACCTTTCGCTTCACAAATGGAGTTAAATCCTTGGATTTCACACCTTTTTATCTCTGGCCTTTGTCCAATCACCTGCCTATTGAAAACTCTCCTCGCCTATATCTGCCTAGGCTTTGTTCTGCCCTTCCTCTCTTTCAGCTTTCACCTCCCCCATCCCCTCTTACCCCTCCTCCCAATACAATCACTGAAGAAGGGTCCTGATCTGAAACGTCACCTATCCATGTTCTACAAAGATACTGCCTGACCTGCTGATTTACTCCAGCAGTTTATGTCTTTAAACATAATTTTGGGCTGTGGTGAGGTATTTGGTTTTGCTTAGTTGACCTTCAATGTCCACCTGCAATGGTTGGCTCAGTTCTAGATTAACAGCACCATACCAAGGAAAGAAGGAATGATTGATGGCCAGTTATGTGCACATCTAGAGACAGAATTATAAATAAGCCTTTAAGTAGTGATGGTTTTGAAGATTTGGAAGCACAAATCACAGTGTTAGGTCTTGAATTTATGCCATGGCATAAACTGGCAATAAAGGAAGTCAACGAAAATTAAAATCACAAAATGTGTAAAATCTCCCGCTGACAACTGTTTTACACTCTTGAAACAAAGTCAAATACTCCAAGATATTTAACGGATGTGAATTTATGAGCGATTATCTGTTGCCGCAGTGAAGTGCCTGTGAGCTGATTTATTGGTTTCCCTGTATCCAATCCAAAAACATAATACATACCAACACGCATGTAATAATATATGTGCTTTAGTTTGTCAACTGTAATTTGAACAAATATAATTTCTCCTCTTACCTTACATAAGCAGTAATTTAAAAAAAAATCACAAGCAGCAGATGTACATATTTTTGTAGATCACTGCATCTTAAAAGGGTTGTACTCAAGCAGAATTGTAAATGAATGCCATTTTCTTTGAAGTGACAATCTGTGCCTTTTGTGGATAAAAATAATTCCATTTGCATTTGTGCGATCTTGAGGAAGGCGTTCGTCTGCTGTGGCACTCAGAAAGCATCAAAATCTAGTACATGCAGAACCATAGCCTAGTATCAAATGCTTTTCCATTGCATAGTGGTAGTGACAAGGACTATTGCAAGAAGGCTATTCTGGAAGGAAATATCAATGTTTTGTGGTTAGGTAAGTGCTCACTTATATTTTGTTCTTTTTGAGTGTCTTGGCTGTTTGGCAACATCCATTACTTATGAATCCTTGATTACCAAAAAAAAGTGAGTGTTGAAAGATGGGGGTGAAAGAAAGAACTCACATAAATGGATGAAATGTTTCAGGTGAGTGTTTTAAGGGGATATATTAAAACGATTGGAAGAAGGACTGAGCAGCAAGGGCTGTAAGATTAGAAGAGGACCCAAATGGTGGCCAGAATTGGAGGCTTATGTGGAATAACTTTCATCTGTCCCTTGAGACTTGACCAAAGGTGGAATGGTGAGCCTGAGGCAATTTAGACTACTGGTTTAACTGAGCCCTCTCCCTGGCCCCATTGCAAGGAAACACAGTTAGTTTTTGATGTCCAATATTTGCCTGTCATTTTGATGTTAATTAGTCTACAAACCTGCTCCAGTTCCTTTTGAATGCAGTCTGTCTTTATACATATTTATTTTATCAAATGCTGCACAGATGTGGGGATTTGTGGTGGGTGGTAGGCAGTCTCGCACAAACACTCACAGGCAAAACAAAAGTTAATGGTTAAACATGGGTTTGCACGGATTAAAGGATACTGGGAGTTGACAGCTTTTGTTTGCCCTGCAGTCTTGTCATATTGGTAATATTTTACTGATGGCCAAACAGCCTGTGTTGTGATAATGTTACAGTGATGACAGACAATGATAGTATATGAGATTGCATGATGTAGGGTGAAATAACCGAGTTATTAAAAAGTGCTAATTATTATTTTTCTCATCAACTGATATTGTGTTCTGTTTATTTAACGGATGGTACATTAATCTTGGCATGGAGCAGAGCTGGAGGACACTAACCCCCTGCCACTTGACATTGCACTTCCATTCTCTGCTGCTCAGCATTCTTCTCACTAGGCACTTAAGAATGAACAAATCGCTGGCTGTATTATTTCTGATGTTGAAGTTATGAAAGTATAGAACAAATCTCGAAGATAGGAAATTATCTTCGGTCTCCAGTCCAATAACTTTTTTATTATTTCTCAGAGCGTGGGGTGACAAGCAGAGCTAGCATCCATTATCCTGTCCCTCATTGTCCATGATAAATTACCTGTGAGCTTCCCTCTTAGACTGTTGTGGTTTTGATATACTGATAGTGTTCCAAAAGTGTAGTTCGTTAGAAAATTCCAGGGGCCTATCTGGTGAGGGCTTTTTCTTTTCAGTTAACTACTATTTACAAGATGTACTGCAACAGTTTAACAAGATTGCTTTGATATCATCTCCCAAGGTCTACAATCTTCAACAATAATATGGAGGTGAATGGGCAAAGGAATGCCCATCTTATCCATGTTCCTGACATCCTATCATGCTCTGACATGATTCCTTCATGACTGGATGTTGATGTCACTGGATATGCCAGCAGTTATTGTTTAACCCTCTGTAGCTCCAAATGAGGAGTCAGTTTAAAGTCTAACGTAGTGTCTGGGGCAGAGAAACTGTAAAGTGAAAGGATAAACTCAGTCAGTGTAATCTTGGAGGAAGTTCCAGAATGCAAAAAAAGGAGACCGCATTAGTTGTCATTTGGACAAATGTGAATTGATTAGATAAAGGCACATCGCGTCTTAAGCAAATTGATCAAATTCTTGGTGAACTAAGAGAGAGATGAAGAGGAAAATGCTGTGGATGTGGCATATATGGACTTCTAAAAGAAGGTTTAAAACGTGCCATATAAAGGCTTGCCATCAAAAGTGAAAACCATTGAATAAAATAAGCTATGTGTGATGGAAAAGTCCTAAATATCGGAAAATGGAAAATAGCAGTGAAAGTTTATTTCTTAAGTCAGATGTAAATGTACAATGCAGTTCTCAGGAATTGGCATTAAACCCATTGTGTATATATATATATATATAGAAATAAACTCAGATGTGTTCATTATTTGGATTTGGTGGTAAAGGGCACAATTTCTAAACTAGCCAACAACTTCACTGGTGGCATAGTGAGCTTAAGAAAGATTGTAATAGATATTTAGGAAATATAGACAGGATGTAATATAGACAGGAGGTATATTTCTAAAAATGGTAGGAGAACAGAAAGGTCTGGAGTATATGTGCATTGTTTGTTGAGAGTAACAGGGCAGGTTGAGAAATATGGGATTTTGAGGAATGAAAAACAAGAGCACAGCTGCACAATTATTCACAATTCTGGACAACACACTTTGGAAAAGATGTGAAGACTTTAGGTTATGAGGGGATCTGAGGAAGTATTTAAAGCCATGATGGAATATGTACGGACTAGATGGGAACAATTCCCATTGGTGGAAGGCGCAAGAACTAATGTGCGTTGAGTGAGGGTGATTGGCAAATAATTCAAGAGTGACAAGAGGAATTTATTTTTACAAAGCAAGCAATTAAAGTCTGGAATGGACTGCTGGACTAGTCGTGGATTGTGGCATTCAGAATGGAGCTATATAAGAATTTGTTGGGGCCTTGAGAGAAGTGATTGGATGAATTGTTTATGCACAGTGTCGGTATAGACTTAACAGGCTGAATGGCCTCCTTCCACATTCTGGAATTCACATTGGTGGGTTTAGATTTACATTTGGGCCTGACCATCGAAGCCGCGGATATCCTTCATGGGGGGCCATGTGGGTTTTTAGTAATCTAATAGTTTTATCATTACCATGATGAACTTTATTTCCAGTATTAAATATCTCTAATGTGTATTGTACAGCTCCAAGTGAGGGAAATGGTCACAAATTCATAAGGAGTAAATCTCTGTCATTTGTAAGTATTTCAGCAGGGATTTCATCTGTGGTATTTTTCAACTGCTAAATGGTTATTTCAGATTATTGCTTGGCAATAATGGGAATGGATGGTGCACTGGAAAGGAGCCAAGGACTCTGGCATGAAAGAGTCTCAACTGAGGAGGACTTTTCCTTCCAGCGAGTAATATTTGGCTCTCTGTTCTTACTGTTTTCCCTAAGACCATAAGTCATAGGAACAAAATTAGGCCATTTGGCCCATCGAGTCTGCTCTGCCATTCAATTATGAAAATTTTCCTTCTCAACACCATTCTTCTGCCTTCTCCCCATAACCTTTGATGTCGCTACTAATCAAGACCTATCAATCTGGGCTTTAAAAATACCCAATGTCTTGGCCACAAATTCATCACCCTCTAGCTAAAGAATTTCCTCCTCATCTCAATATAGACGACAGACAATAGGTGCAGGAGTAGGCCATTCAGCCCTTCGAGCCAGCACTGCAATTCTCTGTGATCATGGCTGATCATCCATAATCAGTACCCCATTCCTGCCTTCTCCCCATATCCCTTGACTCCGCTATCTTTAAGAGCTCTATCTAACTCTCTCTTGAAAGCATCCAGAGAATCGGCCTCCACTGCTTTCTAAGGCAGAGAATTCTACAGATACACAACTCTCTGGGTGAAAAGGTTTTTCCTAATCTCTGTTTTAAATGGCCTACCCCTTATTCTTAAACTGTGGCCCCTGGTTCTGGACTCCCCCAACATCGGGGACATGTTTCCTGCCTCTAGTGTATCCAATCCTTTAATAATCTTATATGTTTCAATAAGATCCCCTCATCCTTCTAAATTCCAGTGTACACAAGCCCAGTCGCTCCATTCTTTCAACATACGACAGTCCCGCCATCCCGGGAATTAACCTCATGAACCTATGCTGCAATAGCAAGAATGTTCTTCCTCAATTTGGAGACCAAAACTGCACACAATACTCCAGGTGTGGTCTAAACCAGGGTCCTGTACAACTGCAGAAGGACTTCTTTGCTCCTATACTCAACTCCTCTTGTTATGAAAGCCAACATGCCATTAGCTTTCTTCACTGCCTGCAGTATCTGCATGCTTGCTTTCAGTGACTGATGTACCAGGACACCCAAATCTCATTGTACTTCCCCTTTTCCTAACGACACCATTCAGATAATAATCTGCCTTCCTGTTGTTGCCACCAAAGTGGATAACCTCACATTTATCCATCTGCCATGCATCTGCCCATTCACCCGACCTGGCTAAGTCACAATGCATCCTCAAAGCATTCTCGTCACAGTTCACACTGCCACCCAGCTTTGTGTCATCTGCAAATTTGCTAATGTTACTTTTAATCCCTTCATCTAAATCATTAATGCATATTGTAAATAGCTACGGTCCCAGCACCGAGCATTACGGTACCCCACTAGTCGCTGCCTGTCATTCTCAAAGGGACCCGTTAATCCCTACTCTTTGTTTCCTGTCTGCCAACCAATTTTCTATCCATGTCAATACCCTACCTCCAATACCATGTGCTCTAATTTGGAGATGTTGCATTCAATACCCTCGTCCAAATCATTAATATATATTGTAAATAGTTGGGGTCCCAGCACTGAGCCTTGCGGTACCCCACTTGTCACTGCCTGCCATTCTGAAAAGGATCCGTTTACTCCTACTCTTTGCCTCCTGTCTGCCAGCCAGTTCTCTATCCACATCAATACTGAACCCCCAATACTGTGTGCTTTAATTTTGCATACTAATCTCTTATGTGGGACCTTGTCGAAAGCCTTCTGAAAGTTCAGATATAACACATCCACTGGTTCTCCCTTATCCACTCTACTAGTTGCATCCTTGAAAAATTCTACAAGATTCGTCAGACATGATTTACCTTTCGTAAATCCATGCTGACTTTGTCCAATGATTTCCAAATGTGCTGCTATCCCATCTTTAATAACTGACTCTAGCAGTTTCCCCACTACCGATGTTAAACTAACTGGTCTGTAATTCCCTGTTTTCTCTCTCCCTCCCTTTTTAAAAAGTGGGGTTACATTAGCTACCCTTCAATCCTCAGGAACTACTCCTGAATCTAAAGAGTTTAGATTTTGATCAAGTGTAGCCTTCTTGCCTCGGCCTCCTCGCCGAAGACTCTCGAGCCTAAGACTCACATTTTACTCACCAAGGCACTTCACCTCAACATGGTCGCTCTGCTACAGCTGCACTTCTTTATCGGTTACCTAATCAACTACTTTAGGGCTCATTTGTAAATTACTCGAAACTGGGCCTTCGGCGTTCTTTTCAAATCTTCTTTCCCTCTGACTCACCTACTTCCAGCCAATACTCGCTCTGGCTGCTTCTGGCTGCTGCTTCTCTCCAACCATCACAGAAAATGCTTGAACCGGGCCTTTGGTGCTCTTTTTAAAATCTTCTTTCCCTTGGACACCTATGTCCAGCCAATGCTCGCTCTGGCTGCTTCTGGCTGCTGCTTCTCTCCGACCTTCATTCTAAATGTATGTCCTTTTATTCTGGTGTTGTGTCCTCGAGTTCCAGACTCTCCCATTACTGGAAACATCCTTTCCTCGTCCACTCTGTGTCTGCCGTTCATTATTCGTTAGGTTTCCATGAGATCCCCACCCCTCATCCTTCTAAACTCCAGCGAGTGTAGGCTCAGAGCCATCAATTGCCCCACATATGTTAACCCAAGCATCCCCAGGATCATTCTCCAGATTTTGTCTTGTTTTTGGCCCTTAATGGGATGGGACTTTGAGTGAAGAATATCCACTGAGGAGGACTGAGTGAAGAATATCCACTGAGGAGGACTGAGCTATCACTTCCAACGTGCTTTCTGGCTCTGTTCTTAAATCTTTTCTCTCTTCTTCGCCATCAATGTGGTGCGTTCTTGATTGTTTGGGCCATAGATAAATTTAACAGAGCTGAAGAATCCATAGATGCTGTGCTTACCGGCAAGATGCTGGATGTTGCTTTTGGTCATGAAGCCTCAAGTCTCTTCACTTGTGCAAGTTATGGTGGTCTTCAAGGCAGGCCAGGGACTGTGACCCCTGTGTGGCGGTTCTTGCTCAGAGGGTGGCACCAAGTGGTCCACGAGGCATCGCCATAGTAGAACTTCCTTTGCAGGACCTATGGGTCCTTCATTGCTTTGTAGCACTGTGGCTGATGTCTGCCATAACTCCATCTCTTTATCAAGGCTCCACATCACCTCATACCTTTTCCTCATAAACAGCATCCATTTTTATCTAAAAGTCCAATGATCTTAACATACACAGCCGTTTAAAAAAAAAAAAAATAGAATTCCAGATGACTGCAACACCATGTGTCAAAAACTGTACGATAGCTCGGGTAGAATATCGCTCCCATCAAAAAAACACAAGAGCAGGTCTAAACTTGAATGTTCCTTTCAATATTCTAAATCAATGAATGGATAAAGTTGACCACTTTAGGTATTTGAGCAGCAGTGGCATGAATATTGATTTCTCCAACTTCAGGTAACCCTGACATTCCCTCTCTCTCTATCCCGCCCCCACCCAAGTCGCACTAGCTTCTTGTTTTCACCTGACAAACAGCTAACAATGGCCTGTTTCCTTTATAATCGTTACATCTTTGCAATATCTTTCATTTATTGTTCTTTATCTCATTACATTATCGCCTATATCTCTCATTTCCTTTATTCCTAACCAGTCTGAAGAACGTTCTCAACCCGAAACGTCACCCATTCCTTCCCTCCAGAGATGCTGTCTGTCCCACTTAGTTACTCAACCTTTTTCTGTCTATCTCGGGTATTTATTTATTAATACCTAAAGGTTTATATTTTGTTTAACCTGTAGATTTAAGTAGAGGTGGCACTGTTTCAATGGGCAATGAAGGAGTTAAGTGTTCTGTTAAAATTGGAATGAATGTCAGTTTTGTTTTAAGAAAACAGGAGCCTCGCATTCAATTCTTTGAGACATTGCATCTGTAAACCATCACCCTGCAGATCAAAGTGCTGCTCTCATCTCTGGGCCCAGGTCACCCAGTCAGAATCCATTAGGCGTTTATAGGGAAATGTATGTGCAGACTCAGGATGAAGACCCAAAGTCGTTAGTCAGGCTTGGTCTCAGGAGCATTCTAACCCCCCCCTGGCACTCTCACATTCAGCAGAACTGTTATTAGATTCTCACCAGATAAAGACCACAAATAGTTTTTACTTCCCCTAATACTTTGTGAAGAAAGAATGTACAAAAACTGCCATTGATGCTCTTTCGGTCAGGTATGCAAATAAAATACTTCTGAAGTGATATGTTGTGGCCAGCACGCAAACAGTGAGCTCCCAGAACCAGCAAAGGGAACCAGTGAAGGAGGAGCTTCAGCTCTGTGCCGCCATTCATAAAGAACTTGACTGATCCTTATCTTAATACCATCCATCTGGCTTGTTCTGCACCTCTCAAAAAATGTTGCCAACAAAACTTCATAAACTTCCCTTTCTAAATGTTCAACTGACAAATTTCAGTTAAAGCATTAACAGGACTATATTTTAATGACTGAAGTATCCACTCTGAAGAAGGGCTTTGACCCGAAACGTCACCTATTCCTTTTCTCCAGAGATGCTGCCGTGCTCACTCTGGCCATGGAGGAGGCCCAGGACAGAGAGGTTGGATTCGGAATGGGAGGGGGAGTTGAAGTGCTGAGCCACCGGGAGATCAGGTTGGTTAATGCGGACCGAGCGGAGGTGTTCGGCGAAACGATCACCAAGCCTATTCTTGGTCTCACCGATGTAGATCAGCTGACATCTACAGCAGTGGATGCAATAGATGAGGTTGGAGGAGATGCAGGTGAACCTCTGTCGCAGCTGAAACGACTGCTTGCGTCCTTGAATGGAGTCGAGGGGGGCGGTAAAGTGACAGGTGTAGCACCTCTTGCGGTTGCAAGGGAAAGTACCCGGGAAGGGGGTGGTATGGGAGGGAAGGGAAGAATTGACCAGGGAGTTACGGAGAGAGCGGTCTTTGCAGAAAGCAGACAGGGGGGGAGATGGGAAGATGTGGCGAGTGGTGGGGTCACGTTGGAGGTGGTGAAAATGAAGGAGGACTATTTGTTGTATGTGACGGCTAGTGGGGTGAAAGGTGAGGACTAGAGGGACTCTGCCCTTGTTACGAGTGGGGGGATGGGGAGAGAGAGCAGTGTTACGGGGTATGGAAGATACCCTGGTGAGAGCCTCATCTATAGTAGGGGTGAGGAACCCCCATTCCCTGAAGAATGAGGACATTTCCGATGCCCTGGTGTGAAACACCTCATCCTGGGAGCAGATGCGGTGTAGATGGAGGAATTGGGAGTAGGGGATGGAGTCCTTACAGGAAGCAGGATGGGAAGAAGATAGCCATGGGAGTCAGTGGGTTTATAGTGGATGTCGGTCAGAAGTCTATCCCCTGCGATGGAGATAGTGAGGTCATGAAATGGTAGGGAAGTGTCGGAAATGGTCCAGGTGTATTTGAGTCCCGGATGGAAGTTAGTGGTGAAGTGGATGAAGTTAGTGAGTTGTGTGCGGGTGCAGGAGGTAGCACCAATGCAATCGTCGATGTAGCGGAGGTAGAGGACAGGGATGGGGCCCTGGTACGTCTCGAACAAGGATTGTTCGACGTACCTGACAAAGGCATAGCTGGGGCCCATGTGCGTGCCCATAGCTACGCCTTGTATTTGGAGGAAATGGGAGGAGTCAAACGAGAAGTTATTGAGGGTAAGAACCAACTCCGCTAGGCAGAGGAGAGTATCAGTGGACGGGTATAGGTTGATTCTCCGGTCGAGGAAGAACCGGAGGGCTTTGAGACCATCCTGGTGGGGGATGGAGGTGTAGAGTGGTGGACGTCCATGGTGAAGATGAGGGGATGGGTGCCTAGAGAATGGAATGCCCAGAGACGACGGAGAGCGTCTGAGGTGTCTAGAACATAGGTAGGGAGGGATTTAACCAGGGGGGATAGGATGGAGTCAAGGTATATGGAAATAAGTTCGGTAGGGCACGAACAGGTAAAGACAATGGGTCTACCAGGACAGTCAGGTTTGTGGATTTTGGGGAGAAGGTAAAATCGGGCCGTATGGGGCTGGGGAACGATGAGGTTGGAGGCTTGGGAGGGCAGGGAGCGGGAGTTGATGAAGTCAGTGATGGTGCTAGAGATAGTGGCCTGATGCTCGATATTATTACAATATCATAAATATTATGTAGGAACCTGGAAAAACTTTAAAATCCCTCTTTGAATAGAGCCACATGTTTTCTTGCATCTACATAAGAGTGCTGTTGATGTCCTCTCAGTTTGTTCTCTCTTTTCAAAAACAACATTTTCTGCAGTGCAGTGCCCCCTCTGTATTTTAGTGGAGTGACAGACGTGATAATTTGCTCAAACTTCTGGACTAAACCCAAAGATGTCCAATTCTTTCTGGAGTCTTGTATAATGCAGGACAGGTAGCAAACCGGGTCTCAATGCTGGAATCAATCTTGTATGAACCTTTATTCCACCCTTTCTAAAGCAGGTGTATCTTCCTTTAGGTACAAAGGTCAAATTACCATAGAATATCTGTGTTTGGTATGACTGTATCTCTGGCTGCCTCTTTGCAAGAAAGGTCAGTTCACTATATGGTGTTCCCTGCACACCTAGTTTTTTGTAAATAATGTCAATAAAACGTGTTTTTCTATTCCTCTGTTCAAATTGGACATTTGCACACTTTGTACACAACCTCCAGTTTTCGTTTTAAAGGCTTAACTAGTCTGCATCCCTTTGATCCCCTTTATTTTCTCCTCCCACATTTTCCCGCCTAAGATATATTGTCAACAAATCGGGTCTTACTCCCCCATTGATGTAGATTTAAAGTAACATGTTCAGTGAGTGATCGTTGCAATACACCACTTGCCATCCAGAAAATACTGACACAAGGAGCTACTGATGTTGGAATCTTATGTAGAACACAAAGTGCTAGAATAGCTTAGCGGGTCAGGCAGCATCTCTGGAGGACATGAATAGGTGACATTTTGGGTCAGGACTCTTCATCAAAATGCTCTTTGTTTTCTGCTGTTATTCTCTCCATGTCACTATTTCTTCCTGAATCCTATGTCATAATTGTGTGCAACAACATTTGGGTTGTATCTAATCAAATGCCTTAAGAAAATCCAAATTTAGTTCATACACAGGTCCTCCTATCTTCCCCGCTAGGTACACTAAGTTCAGAAATAAAGCACCTACAAACCCACATGTCTTTGGAATGTGGGAGGAAACTGGAGCACCTGGAGCAAATCCATGTGGTCACAGGGGGAACGTACATGCTCCACACAGACAGCATCCGAGTTCAGGATCGGACCTGAGTCTCTAGTGGTCTGAGTTCAGACAATAATTAAGAAATAGAAAGCAATTGAATAACCGTGTCATTTTGAACATTAAGTTATTTCATATTATGATCACTCGTAAAACTGTACTGTCCATTGCAGCTTAGTTGTCTTGCACCTCACAGTTAATGCATAATTTCAGGTGCCAGGGAACTTCTAGACATTGTCCATCTCATCTTGTTTTTATTATCTGCTTGATATTACCTAAATTATTATTCTCACCTGAGGACTTAACATTTCTCTTTAGTTTTAAGAATGTTCACTTACCTGAAATTTCCCTTGACCTTAATAGTAAAGCAATAGATGGCACTCAACATATTCCATTTACTGGGATACTGGTCAGGCCATGGTTTAAATGAAGCCGTTTCAAAGGAACAACGTCCCTCTTATTTCCAGTGCAAGTGCTTTGGTCCAATAAATTGAAACTTTTGTCTTTCATGCCATTCTGTCGGTTGTACATTTAAAGCAACTTGTTTGCCAATTGGTCTATCACTGAGCAAGGAAACCAGAAATTTGACACTTTGTTTGTTAATTCATACCCAGGTCCTGGTTGGTTGTCATGTATGATGAACCACAACAATTACATCCTGACTCTCCTACTTTTATTTCTTCCCCAGCAATTAGGAGAATGGATTTTGTCTGGAGACATCCCTTGAGAGGGATCCGAGTGTTGCAAGTGCCATCTTCCCCAGATCCTGCACACTGAATAGCAGTGTTTAATGGTGCCATTAGTATTGCTGTCAGCACAAGGCTGCTCCTCAGCTTCACTCATTAATGCTAACTGCACTGCAGGGTGCGAGAGTTTGAAATGTTTTATGTGACATTTTCACTTTTTCTTATCTGCTCCTCTATTCTCTGCACTTCAGACAAATAGTTTCCCTTATCTCAGAGATTGTTGAAATGACCAGTAATGCAGTTCTTGTTTGCCCGCTTGTTTCTCTGCCTTTTACTTTGTGTCTGATCTTGTCTCTGTCCCTCTGAACAGCCGATATCAGAGCGTAGCAGTTAGGAATGAAATCTGGAATGTACTGGCCCCTTTACAGTGTGCAGGTAACCAGGCCAACGGGAATGAAACCTGGGACTCTCTGTCATTTTTGTTTCCTTTCTAAAGACCAGCTCGGTGGCTGGTAAATTGCATCACAGAAATGCAAGGGAGGAGGTAAAACTTTTTATGGATGTCTGTTAGTACATCTGTTTTGAGATTACTCCACAATAAAGCATTGCCAGAACATGGTGTTATACAATATCAACAGCAATCTATTTTTTAGTGCTCTTCAAAAAAAGTGAATGGCACTGAATCTGAAGAAAGATCTCGCCCCGCAACGTTACCCATTCCTTCGCTCCAGAGATGCTGCCGATCCTGCTGAGTTATGGGCCTGTCCCACTTAGGCTATTTTTTAGGCGACAACAGGCGACTAGGCTGTCGCCGGGGTGTGGCCTGAATGGTCGTGAGTAGTCTTCTCAGTCGCCCAGAGTCGTAGCGTCTTTCTGGTCGCCGCTGGATTTTCAACATGTTCAAAAATGTTAGGCGACAGTCGGCGGCAATGGTTCTCCTGTTGACTTCTCCTGTTGCAGGTGCTGTCGTAGGTTGTTGCCAGGTGATGTAGGTTGTCGCTGGTGCTGATTGCAGTGAATTCCATTGGCAATTACCTACGTCAACCGGCGACAGGTACCGGTGACTGAATTGTCTTCCGTTGTCGCCGACAGGGTCGTAGCTGGTCGTAGCTGGTCGCGGGTGGATGTAGGTTGACTTTGGTTGTTGTAGGTTGTCGCCTGTGTGGTCATAGGTTGTCGTAGGTGTGGTCGTAGGTGGATGTCCTAATGGGTCGTCGGTTGTCGGTAGCTTGCCGCAGCTTGACGTCGACTAGGTGGTAAGTTGTTGTAGCTTGTCGTAGACATTGTCGTAGGGGGGTCCAGTCGCCGGTTTTGGGGGAAGGACTGGAGCACAATTCCTTCAGCAAAACTTGCTGTGTGAACTCGAATGGGAAATGTAACACAAGTCACAATAATGGGTCTGCTAAAAGCCCAATTGATTAATGAAGGAAAAGAAGTCTTTGGAAAATCGGGGTTATACGCGAGTCCAGACCTACAAAGTCGTGCACATCAAGAAGGCTGAAACATCATGACGCCTGAATCCTGACTTTAGCAAAACACCCAATTGCATCAAAAATCTTTGTTCCAAGTAGACAATGATTTGTCTCATCTACCTACTTAAAGTGTACAATTAGTTTGTTCTTGACATTGATGTAACCGGAAAAGCTAGAACTTAGAGCATACTCAGTTACTATTAAAGGTAGGCACTATGTCCTGGCTAACCTCAAAGAAGGTTGTATAATAGATTAATCTTCTCATGCAGCTTGTAGAATTTTGCTGCATACTATTTGGCATTGTGTATCTTCTATTGTATAAGTCTTTGCTTAACGCACGATCATTGACTGAAATGTGGATGAGATGCCATGAGATTGTGTAAGATCAAGTGTAAATGCACAATTTCTCTTATTTCAAAGCATATATCCCTTTTTTTCCTTCATTGTTCAATCTTTGTACAAGACCCCTTTGTATTAAAAATAACCTTGGATAACATGCAGGTTCTTTAAAGATAGACACAGAGTGCAGAAATAACTCAATGGATCAGGCAGCATCTCTGGGAGGGGGGGGGGGAAGGGGAGAAAGGATAGGTGACATTTCAGTAGGGTTGCCAACTTTCTCACTCCCAAATGGGACAAAAGGTCAAAATAAGGGACAAATTCCCGATGGCAATTCGTTGACCGACTCGGCCATGGCTGGGTGAATGATGATTTGGCCCGGGTGCTGGACTGCACACAAAGCCCAGCCGGAGGGCCAGCTGAAGAGTTTTTGCCTGGGCATCGGACTTTGTGTGTGACATCGCGCGCAAGGTCCGGCACCCCATCCAACTCATGAACCGATGATCAGCATTGAGAAGGAGTGGTGGTGGTGTCAGCGGGAAGCGAAGATCCGAAGGTCGGACAGCTGGACAGGCTGCCGACCGACTGAGCCACGGGCGAGGTGCTGCTGCTGCACTCCATGGGCTGCACTGCATCGGGACGGGTGAGGCAGGGCCTAACGCGACGTCCGACCCGACATTCCCCTCGACCCGAGAAGTAGCAGTCAAATACAGGACAAGGAGAATCCCGTATGGGACAAATCAATTTAGCCCAATATACGGGATGTCCCGGCTTATACAGGACAGTTGGCAAACCTACATTTCAGGTCGGGACCTTTCACCAGTCTGACCTATCCTTTTCCTCCAGAGATGCTGCCTGACCCATTGAGTTACTCCAGCACTCTCTGTCTATCTTTGGTATAAACTAGCTTCTGCAGTTCTTTGTTTCCACATACAAGTTCTTTAAATCCATACAGAATAAAGTTTAACTGTCATGACTTTTCATATTTAAGTTGTTTCCAAACTTTTACTTGGTTTTCTCACCGCTCAACATTTATTTCTCAGTGAGAACTGTGTTGGTTTATACTGTTCTTTTGATTCATGGAATGGGGAGGGGAAAGAATGTTGGTGGTGTTGTCAAATAAGAGATTAAACAGACTGGACTTCTAGTGTTCAAAGTTTAGTTAAATAAGTAGTGATCTCATTGAAGCATCCAAGCTTCATACAGAACTTGATAGGTAGATGTGTAGATGATGTTTCCTTGGCAGAAAATGAACGTCTGAGGTCATAGTATGCAAATCAGGGGGTTTCGCCATTCAGGACAGAAATGAAAATAAATCTTTTTCACCCGGAGTCATAGTCATAGAGCAGGGAAACAGGCCCTTCAGCCCAACTTGTCCATGGTGATCAAGATGCCCCATCTACACTAGTTCCACCTACCGGCGTTTGGCCCGTAACTTCTAAACCTTTCCTATCCATGTACCTGTCCAAATATATTTGAAATATTGTTATAGAACCTGCTTCAAATACCCCCTCTGGCTGCTTCTTCCATATACCCATCATACTCTGAGTGAAACGGTTGCCCCTCAGGTTCTGATTAAATCTTTTCCCTCTTACCTTAAACTTATGTCTTCTGATTCTTCTACCCTTGGGGAATGTGTGCATTCACCCTATCCTTTCCCCTCGTGATTTAATACACGGCTATATAATCACCACTCAGCCTCCTGCACTCTAAGGAAGAAAGTCCTAGTCTGTACAACCTCTCCCTTTAGCTCAGGCCCCCAAGTCCTGGCAATATCCTCCTAAATCTTCTCTTTCCAGCTTTGCAACATCCTTCCTATGGCAAGGTGACCAAAATTGAACACAATACTCCAAATGCAGTCTCACAAATTTCTTGTAAACCTATAACATAGCATCTTGACTTCTATACGCAATACTCTGACTGATGAAGGCTAATGTACCAAAAACCATCTTGACCATAGTAACCACCTGTGCTGCCACTTTCAAGAACTCCAGAGGAGTACTTCTCTCCAGAGATGCTGTGTCTCGCTGAGTTACTCCAGCATTTTGTGTCTACCTCCACTCCTAGATCCTTCGGCTTATACGACAGTCCCCAGGGCCTGGTTTGACTTCCCAAAATGCACCATCTCAAACCTATCTGCATTAAACTCCATTAACCATTCCTCAGCACATTTGCCCAATTGATCAAGATCCTACTGTTGTTTTCATAACCATCTCTGCTATCCATGACACCACTCAGATTAGTGTCATTTGCAAAATTAAAAGAGGGTAGTGAATCTTTGGCCACTCTGTTTGAGAAGACCCTGAAGCTGAGATGACAAGGCAAAGATGATAACTTTTTAGATGATAAGGAGATCTAAGGATATGGGGTTGGTATAGAAAAGTAGTGGTGATGTAAAGGATCAATCATGGTTTATTGAAAGGGCATGAAGGACCTTGTTCTGCTGCTATTTCTTATGCTCTATTTTCATATGCTTGTCTGCCCTATTTTATTGTTAAGCTATACAAATCTGCCAGAAGAGATTATGTTATTGATAGTTTGATTAAAAATGTACAATATCAGAGTTTTGTTTACTGGTTGCATGGTTTTCAAAATCTGTTCTTCATTCATTTGTTCATAAGTTGTTAATTGGCAACGCTAACATTTAAATCCTTCTGTAATTGCACTGCGGAAGCAAGCGTGTTAGTGTTGGTATTAATCCCAGTTATTTTATTGTCAAATGCCACCATGGAGCAATGAAATTTCTTGTTTGCTTAAAGCACATTGATGCAGATTCAGAATCAGTGAATGGTGTTCACAATAATGATAAACACAACAGCAGATAGAACAATAAATGCCAAACCCCAAAATGGTGCAAAGATTGTGGTGCAATCTGAAGTATTGCAAAATAATACTGAGGTTAAATAATGGAATAACCAAATGAGATCGTTATGAGTAAGAATATGTGGCAGACCTCTGGGAAATGAGTTTGAAGAGTCTATGTGGAAGAAACTGTTCTTAGTTCTGGATATCTGGGGTTTAAAGATCTTGTACCTTTTCCCAGAAGGTAGAAGAGGAAAAGGGAACTGCAGGCATCCATGATGTTACTTTCAATTTTTCTCATGCAGTACATCATGAATCAGAATCAGAATGCCGTTTAATGTCATTTAAACACAAGACTTAAACGAAATTACTTTCCTGCGGTAAAAACCAAGACACACAATTCCACACAAACATCCATCACAGTGAATCTCCAGACACCTCCTCACTGTGATTGAAAGCAAAAGTCTTATCTCTTCCCTGTCCTCTGTTCTTTATTCTTCTTCTCCCGCAGTCAAACTGCTGCATCGAGCTGATCAAGGCTTTTGATGTTAGAGCCCCCGGAGGGCGATGGTAAGTCCCTTGGCCGTTTGAACCGCGCTGGGCATTGTAAGGCCCTGCTCCGGGACGATTTAAACCCCTCAATACAACAGGAACATCCAATTTGAAGTTACTGTCTGAAATCACTTTTAAAAAAAAAACAAAAATCACAGAAGACGAAATTTTTCCAGAAGTTGCCGTTGCGGGAGCTCCGAATAGCAGTCTCCCACCGGGGACCTGCGAGCTCCCGATGTTACCGTCCACAGGGCCTGCA
Organism: Amblyraja radiata; assembly: GCF_010909765.2. Classification (NCBI taxonomy): domain Eukaryota; kingdom Metazoa; phylum Chordata; class Chondrichthyes; order Rajiformes; family Rajidae; genus Amblyraja; species Amblyraja radiata. The sequence goes on from NC_045969.1 coordinate 22,757,846, forward strand.
GCTGGAGCCTCCAAAGCTCCGAAGTCGAGTCGCAGCCGCGCGCCACCACAGTGCTCCGCGCTCCAAAGCCGGCCAGCTCCGTGATGGTGAGTCCGCAGGCTCTGCGACTGGAGCCCCAGGTCGATTCCGGTTGGAGGCCATCGGCCCCACGGTTAGGTCCCAACGACAACGGAGACTCGACGGAAAAGGTCGAGTCCCCGTGCAGGGAAGAGATTAAAACGTTTCCCCCACCCACACCCCCCCCCCCCCACCCCACATATACACAACAAAAAAAAAAAAAAAAAAAAAACTAAAACCAAAAACATACATCTAACAGGACAAAAAGAAAGAAAAGACAGACGGACTGCAGACGAGCCGCTGCCACAAGGCGCAGCCACACTCATGAAGACGGACTGGATGGAAGGAAGTGATGAGCCTTTGATGACCTGAGCTGTGTTCAACTCTCTGCAGGTTCAGGTGGTCAAGACCTGACCAGAAGTAAAAAAAGTTGAGACGCATCCCATCAAAAAACCCGTTGTAGCCCATCTGCAGAGGTTTGAGAGAATTGTTGTAATCATGCTGATTATTCGTCAACTTCAAAGAAAATAAATATTCTGGTGCCCCACTTTCTTGTTCACTGCATCAGTGCGAATGAACCAGATTAGGTTGCTGGTGATACACATATCTAGGAACTTGAAGCTGCTGATCATCTCTACTGCATGCTCTGTTTCTGAGGACAGGGTTGTGTTTACAATTATTCCAGTGTGTGGAGCCAAGATCATGGAAACATGGTTGCCAATGGTGGTGAGAAGGCGGAGGGTGAAGCTAAAGGATAGGCCAGGCTAATGATCTGGGTCCATGAGATACATCAAGGAAATATCACAATCATTCCTGTGATTTATGTAAAGAAAGTTGTCACTAATAAAGCTGTTGGCATTGCTATACAAGTTAAAAGAGCTGTGAGCTTCACACGCCTTGTCGTTCTCTTCGGACCGCTCTGGGTCAATCTCTGGCTCAGTTTTCAGTTATGAAGATACCTTTGCCTTTGGTTAATTGAAGCTAGAAATCTTACCATCTGAATGGCAGTGTTTGCTCCGCATAAGACAGACAAGGGGCTGTTTCCGCACACAAGCTTAGTTGTTTAGCTTTGATTTACTAAACCCAACGCATGAGTCATTTCACATCTCTTGGAAAGTCAGCTAAAGTAGTTAATCCTTTGAGAATTCCTTGTTCCTTAGTTTTTCAGAATAGGCCCTTATATCCTCTCACTTTATTCATGTACCATTTTCTTCTGACACTAAATATTAGAGAGTGGGAAAAGTCCTTGACGATTTCATCAATGCAAACCTCCCCTAATTGATCTTTGGTTCAAAACCAAAGGGAATACCTGAGAACAGTTCCTCATTTTGTTAAAAATGTTTTTCCCATTATCCAAAGGGTTAGCTGGAACTCTGTGCTCAGATGCAGGGATAATACAAAATAATGGAAACTAACCAAGGGCTTCAATGAAACTGGCACAACTAGCGGAGCGGTTCCCCCACTGCTACAGTGACCTGGGTTCAATCCTGAACTCTGCTGCTGTGGAGTTTGCATGTTCATCTTGTGACTGTGTGTGTTTCCAAAAGGTGCTCTGATTTCCTCCTGCATCTCGAAACATGCATGGTTCAGAGGTTAATTGACCTCTGTAAATTGCCCCCAATATGTTAATATTGGAATCTGGAGGATGTTGATGGGATTGTGGGGAGAATAAGTCACAAAAATAATTAGTGAGTGAATAAGATTAGTCTATGAACAAGCGTTCACTCGACGGGCCAGATGGGCAATTGTAAGGAAATATAGAAAAAGGTGACACCTGATTCTTTTACTTTATAAAGTTGAGATAAATATGACTGGAGTCAGAAAATAAAATAAAATAAAATGGATGCTACTGTGCTTTTATGTTTTATTTTATAGTGATAAGAGCAGAAAATACAGGAAGTTACCCACACACCTGCCTTACCATCCAACAAATAAAATGAAATGACTTGGATAAAAATTGTAGCATTGTGAAATCAACTAGACGAGGACATTGTTTCATGCGCTCCTCAGTGAAGGTAATCCCATGTCCTGTGGATCAGCCATGAATTCTGTGGAATTTATTTGCTTCTGTAATTATGCGCCTGATACGCGACATATAGCAGTTGAAGAGAAATCTTGATTTACAGTGGAACAACTTGAATGATTGCAAAGGAGTTTCGAATGGAATCCTTGAAAGGAATTCTGAGAGTGACAGCTCTGAGAAATGGTTGCAAACCATTTTTACAGGATGTCCATGCTCAATGCGTGATTTTCTTTTGAACACGGGGAAAATACTTAATTAACACCATCTTGGTTAAGCTCAAGAACCAGTCCTTGTGTCACTGATGCATTGTGGCTGCAATGTAAACCATGTGAAGAATGTACTGGAGAAGAGAAGGTTGGGTGGAGGAAGGTGGGGAAGGGGGAGAAGTCACAGAGGTGCAGATTTGATAGTCCATACAGAATGGATAATGGAAACAATGATTCAATGGTACTTTGCCATCCCTTTAATGGAAGGATTGAGTATGAGAGAACACAAATAGAAAAAGCAGGGGAGGAGAAGTAAGAGCAGTCTGAGTTTAAACATTTTTAGGTGATCCCAGCAACTTGAGATGGAAATGAATGACTAAATAGATGGAAGGATTTTTAATAATATGCCACTTTTCCTATCCTCAGCAATGGAACACTATAGCACACTCTGAAGCTAGCACAAACAAGATTTCTAACTTATTTTGCATTCATGTCATCTCCTTACCTCGTTTATTTTCTTGTTTGGTATAACATATGTATAATTTATATTTTGTGTGTTATCTCAGTCTATGTGCCCCTGATGCTGCTGCAAGCAACATTTTCATTGTACTTGCACCTTGCCGTACTGGTGCATTTGATAACTCGACTTGACATGAGGAGATTCACTAGGAGCTGATCTCACAGGAATTTTAGCCTGAGAATGAAATTATAAAAGCTAAATGGACAAGCAATCCATTCCTTTAGATAAAAACATCTGATAACTACTTCAAAGAAGCTAACTCAGGCGATAGCAGTTTATTAAAGGAGAAAAGCTCCAAGCTTTTATTTTTCCTTTACCAAATGTCAGAAGAAAAAATGAAGAAAATGCAAATCGTTCAACATCTTCTAGGACACTGCATCGCATGTTATGCGGAATTTGACTTTTCATCGCTGTTATCTCCTCACCGTACAAATCTTAACTATCCTGTTCAATGGGTTAGCAGGGTACTCAGTTGTTTAAAGAATGGCACAGTGGTGCAGCAGTACAGTTGCTGCCTTACAATGCCAAGACCCGGTTTTGATCTTGACTATGGGTGGTGTTTGTATGTTCGCATAGGTTTTCACTGGGTGCTCGTTTCCTCCCACATTCCAAAGACGTACAGGTGTGTAGATTAATTGGCATCTTAAATTGCTCCTAGTGTGTTGGATGTAAAACTGGGATAACTGATGATCGTTGGTTGGCGTGGGCCGAAGGGCCTCTTTCCATACTGTATCTCTGAACTAAATTGTACCAGCTTTGCAAGGCAACAAAGGATGCAAGAAAATAAAAATAAAATGCAGATGCTGGAAATCGGAAACAAAAGCAAAAAGTCGGGCAGAATAAACAAACAGAAACAGTCAATGTTTCCTGTTCAGGACCAGTCAGATCTAACGATGGTTCAATGGTACTTTATGGTCATATGTACCTAAGTACAGTGAAATTATTTTTTTCATCTAGTTCAGTGACAATCCTATTATACATGAGGCACCATCATATTAAGTATAAGAGTACAAGGTAATGAGTCAGGACACAAGAGTCACCATGTTTAAGGCACCATCATGTCCTGTTCAAGTCCGAAATTTATAAATAAATGTTTGTCTTAAATTGGCCATAAAGGCCCAACGGCACTGGGTCGGAATTGCAGCATTGCCCTGACCAGATAATGTCCTCTACCGCTGCTCTGCCACTCCGTGCAACTGCAGGCCAGGTCCGTTCCACGCACTCGGACACGGCGCCCGATCTACTGCAGCCTCAGGCTGCTTCAGGCCATCCACTCCACTCCATTCAGATTCAGATTCAGATTCAGATTCAATTTTAATTGTCATTGTCAGTGTACAGTACAGAGACAACGAAATGCATTTATCATCTCCCTGGAAGAGCGACATAGCAAATGATTTGAATAATTAATAATAAGTGATAATAAGTGTCCGGGGGGTGGGGGGGTGATTGGCAGTCACCGAGGTACGTTGTTGAGTAGAGTGACAGCCGCCGGGAAGAAGCTGTTCCTGGACCTGCTGGTTCGGCAACGGAGAGACCTGTGCCATTTTACCACTTCGACATCAGTCCGTAAACGCACCGTCTTTTACCTCCGGGCATTGATCAGCCTCCGTGCTCCGGGGCACCTCCTGCAGCCAACCCAGAACACCTCCCAGTGCCTCGGAGGGCGCGGGAGGTAAGCCCAGCCTGCTCACTGGCATCGTTCTTTTCTTCCATCCGTTGCTTGATGCCACTCTAGCTGACAACATCCTAGATGTTTGTAATTAACAGTAAGTTTGTGTAGATCACTAACAAAAATGTCTGAATGTGGCCCTTGTGGCTAAGGGGATCAGAGGGTATGGAGAGAAGGCAGGTACGGGATACTGAGTTGGATGATCAGCCATGATCATATTGAATGGCGGTGCAGGCTCGAAGGGCCGAATGGCCTACTCCTGCACCTAATTTTCTATGTTTCTATGTTTCTATGAATATTTTATGTCCTACCATTTTACCAACAAATACATGTATATAAAAGGTTAAAAATTACATCCCCACATCATGTAAAGAGTAAATGTCATATGTAATAAAAATGGAACAATGAAATTCTAACTTGCAGCAGCATAACAGGCCTGTAAACATAGCACTGTACTCCTAGATAACATGTTATGAGTGGGGAGATTACAGGCCCAATGATGTTGTCATTTACATTTTGATTGCTAATCATAGTTTGTTATTAAGGTTCTGGATAATCAAGTCAAATCAAGTCAAGTTTATTTGTCACATACACATACGAGATGTGCAGTGAAATGAAAGTGGCAATGCTCGCGGACTTTGTGCAAAAGACAAACAACCAAACAACCAAACAAACTATAAACACAATCATAACACACATATTCTTTTACATAATAAATAATGGAAGGAAAAACGTTCAGTAGAGTTAGTCCCTGGTGAGATAGGTGTTTACAGTCCGAATGGCCTCTGGGAAGAAACTCCTTGTCAACCTCTCCGTTCTCACCGCATGGCAACGGAGGCGTTTGCCTGACCGTAGCAGCTGGAACAGTCTGTTGCAGGGGTGGAAGGGGTCTCTCATGATATTGTTGACTCTGGAGTTGCACCTCCTGATGTATAGTTCCTGCAGGGGGGCAAGTGAAGTTCCCATAGTGCGTTCAGCCGAATGCACTACTCTCTGCAGAGCCTTCTTGTCCTTGGCAGAGCAATTCCCAAACCAGATGGTAATGTTCCCGGACAAGATGCTTTCCACAGCCGCTGCGTAGAAGCACTGGAGGATCCTCGGAGACACTCTGAATTTCCTCAATTGCCTGAGGTGGTAAAGGCGTTGCCTTGCCTTACTCACGAGTGCTGAGGCGTGTGATGCCCATGTCATATCCTCAGAGATGTGAACTCCCAGATATTTAAAACCGTTCACCCTATCCACAGGATCCCCATTTATCCTCAATGGAGTGTACGTCCTCGGATGATGTGCCCTCCTAAAGTCCATGATCAGCTCCTTCGTTTTTTTGATGTTCAAGAGGAGGCTGTTATCCTGGCACCAGAGTGCTAGACCAGCCACCTCCTCCCGGTAGGCCTTCTCGTCGTTGTCTGAGATCAGGCCCACCACCACAGTGTCATCAGCAAACTTAATTAATGAGTTGGAGCTGAACCTAGCCACACAGTCATGTGTGTACATGGAGTACAATAGGGGGCTGAGGACGCAACCCTGGGGCGATCCTGTGCTCAGGGTGAGGGACTTCGATGTATTCCCTCCCATCTTGACTACCTGGGGCCTGGCGGTGAGAAAGTCCAGGACCCAGGCACACAGGGATGTGTTGAGCCCCAATTCCATTAGCTTCCCGGCCAGTCTGGTGGGGACTATCGTGTTGAAGGCTGAACTGTAGTCTATGAACAGCATCCTCACGTAGCCCCCCTTCTGGCTGTCCAGATGGGAGAGAGCGGTGTGCAAGACCTGGGAGACCGCATCGTCCGTGGATCTGTTCGGACGGTATGCGAACTGCAACGGGTCCATGTTCCGAGGGAGGAAGGCGCAGATGTGTTTCTTCACCAGCCTCTCAAAGCATTTCATGACTACCGAGGTAAGGGCCACCGGACGGTAGTCATTCAGACAGGCTGGGGAGGCATGTTTTGGTACCGGTAAACCTTGGTTAATGTAGGTGATAAGACAGGCAGGATTTTGTACAAGTTTTCCAATCCCTGAAATATGAAATGAGAATGAATTTAAATGAAGTGAAAGGATTGTTTTAATTAAATATGATTCTGATCATTATTTGGATAGTAGAAATAGGATACAATAGGAACTGATCGCACCAGAATATATGCTGTTACCAGTAAAACAGATCGGGTTAATTTTTCTAGTCCACCTAACCTTACAATTATTTATTTGAAAAACTTTTTTTTTAATCCTGGTCACTATGCTGAATGTTCTAACAGGTGTTTGGAAATGACAGGTATAGTAATACAATCCAGAACAGAAAGTTGTTCTGTACATTAGTAAAATGGGCCGCTGATTGTAATCCATACAGTGGATTATGGATTGCTTCTTTACCCTGCCATTTATCTGGTTATAAATTGCTTTATTTGACAAGGGATTATTTATGGTGTGTTAAACAAAACTCTTCTGGATAGACTAAATTTGAATATGAAATACTGCTAGAACAATATTGAGAGTATGTAGCCATTCATTCATTTAATCTTCCAACCCAATAGTCCATTCGTTGCTCCAATGAGGTCTCCAGACAGATTTTTCAGCATGTCAGTAAGATGTTGCAGGTAATGTTAGTGCAGCAGTGGTAATGTTTTTTTTTAATTTGTGAACCAGGCAAAAAGGCAAGTAATGATGTGTAGGAACTGCAGATGCTGTTTTGAATTGAAGATAGACACAAAAAACTGGAGTTACTCAGCGGGTCAGGCAGCATCTCTGGAGAAAAGGAATAGGTGACGTTTTGGGTCGAGACCCTTCCTCAGACTGAGAGTCAGGGGAAAGGGAAACGAGAGATATAGATGGTGATATAGAGAGACATAGAACAAATGAATTAAAGATTTGCAGAAAAAGTAACGATGATCAAAGAGACATGGAGCCCACAATGGTCCATTGTTGGCTGTGGGGTAGGTGATAACGAGTTATACAGACTATGAAACTCAACAGGACGACAGTGAAACGAATGCGACAACTAGGGGAAGGGAGGGACAGAAAAAGAAGGGCTGAAGTGATGATGGGCAGCCATTACAAATTCCACACCTATGATCAATATTTTCTTTTGTGCCCATTCTACTGCGTGGAGGTGTCACTGCTGCAAATTGTCAGTGTATTTGCAGAGATATGTTATATCAGATTCTTTGAAGCCATGGCCATGGTTTTCTTCCAATCCTCCTTTACAGTTCTGCTTTAGATGAATTCCAAAGTGGAAAGTTACCCGTTGGGCTGCTTGTAGAAGTGAGCAATACGAACTGCAAACGTTGCTGCAGAAAACCACCCACCGCCCACAATGTAACCAGAACTTGAGGATCAATTAACATAAGAGAGTCACAATAAATTCTTATTCACTTAGCCACTTCAAAAAGGGCAGCTCATGTTTCAAAGTTCCCAGCACTTCCTCATAGATCTAACAGGGAAGCCTCTGCTACTCCCAACTGGGAAGGGAAAAGAACGGCATGTACTGATGAGTGGAAATGTAATACTGTGGAGCAGCCATGAGCTCCTGCGTTCAGTAAAATGCTTGATTGTGGAAAGCTAGACCGCCAATCACTAAAACATAGACAAACCACAGCTCGACAAGTGGCTACAGACAGCCCAATCATATAAAAGTTGCAAGTGCTTATTTGTAAGTTTCTTTCCTTCTCGGAAATTGTTTTTTTTGTTTGAACAAAGTAACCATTTGATTACTTGTAGGACCCAATGTTGCACGTGACAATTTCCTCCTCCATCATGCGTTAGACATGGTGCCTACGAGTTCTGCCTCCACAAACATTCCTGTCCTTTCTGAACCACACGGTACACTGAACAATGGAACTGGTTTGCCAAAGCATCATCAAATGACTCCTCAGAAAATGTACTTTTGAAATACCACTGCTAACTTTTTTTTCTGTAGAAACAAAAAACTGCAGATGTTGGTTACTACACAAAAGGACGCAAAGTGCTGGAGTATCTCAGCAGGTCTGACAGCATCTCTGGAGTACATGGATAGGCAACATTTTGGATCAATACTGAAGAAGGGTCTCGACACAAAACAACACTTATCTATGTTCTCCAGAGATGCTGTCTGAACCGCTGAGTTACTCCAGTACCTTGTATCATTTTTTTTTCTGTCCTCATTTGCAACCACAGGTTGATTGGACAATCTATACTTCAGTAAATTGCCCCTAGTGTGTAGTGAAAGGGGGATGGCTAGTTTCCAGGTGATCGATGGTCGACGTGGACTCGATGGGCTGAGGGACCTGTTTCCATGCTGTATCTAAACTAAACTAAACTAAACTGGAGTGTGAATGGAGTTGGAATGCTGGTCAGCAACAATCAAACTGAAAAAGGATGTATGGGTCAAATAACAAGTACATGCTAACTAGGTTGAAGGCAACCCCAAACAAATACTGTTTATTTTCCTCAGATGTATATTTTCCTACAGACTGTTTTGGAAATAGTGATCAACTAAAGTCCTATTTTCAATGTGAATGCCCACTCTTTATTCTGAAGCTGCAGAGCTAAGTGCATCTTAGGTGATTCACCATATTTTTTAAAAAGTACAGAAGGAAATAGACTGGAATCATGGAATTGTTCGCATGGATTGAAGCCATTCAGTTCCACGTCTCTGCTAACTTACAGAAAAACAAAGTCTTGTTCCCTCACATATTCCCCATAGCTATGCACCTTATGCTCTCTCAAATGCCTGCCCAACTGTCCTATTTAATCTCCTGCTTGAATCTACGCCCACCTACAATCAATTTTGCGGGAACTACATGTTATATTTATTTCAGCATAGTAAAGATTTTCCACTCATCCCTTTTGTCTTTGCTTGAGATTTTAAAGCTTTGCCCCCATGGTACTTTGCACAAATCACATTAATATCTTCTACGATACGATATAACTTTCTTTATTCCAAGAGGGAAATTGGACTGCCAACAGTAGCAATGTTACAAAATTTTCAGATTAAAAAAATCAAGTCTGCAATTTATCCCATCAGATAAAGCATAAAAAGAAGTTTAATTTGACACCTAATTCACTTTCATATCTTCCGTATTAAAAAGGTTATGGCCATTTTCATACTCGGAAATTAGCATCTTGTTCCCTATTGCTTTTCCATTGACTTAACACAAAAGTTGTGATCGAGGACAGTCAAAAGCCCATAACTTCCTTAAAAATCAAGAGAACTGAATGACATTTTCAGTTATTATAGATTGAAGCATTCTGAAACAAATATAAAACATCTTATTCGTGTTCAAAAGGTAACATCTTACTTGGATGACGTGAAATTAAAGCATATAATTAGTTATTTCCTAATTGTAGTTAATTACAAAATTGACCGTTGTGACGGAAATAGTAAAAACCCCCAGACTGCCTTGAAAATTCAAAAATGTGATATTCTCAAGATCAGAACTTTAATATTATTGTATTGTATGCTGTAAATCCGTAACAGATAGGTAAATAAATTACAATTTCTAGCAATAGACCAAGTCTTTATGGAGAAGATCAGTTGCTAGCTGGTACATTGGTACTGCAGCGCCGCTGAAGGTAAGTTTTGTAACATCGCTACCAACAGTCATAAAGCACAACAAGATACATGAAATTAAAATGACAAGAGGATAGTCCAGGATTGGGGATTTGCAAAGATTGGGGGGAGGAGGGAAGGAGAGTCAGTCTACCCAATGCCAGATGGGGGAGGAATTGTACAGTTTGGTAGCCACAGGGGAAAATGATCTCCTGTGGCTATCTGTTTAATTTGTCCAAACCCATTATGATCTTGTACACTATATATCTATCCTAACTATTCTCAACTGAATTTGTTCTAAAAAGAATAACCCATCTAACCATGTAGCTAAAATAAATGATAATATAATACTTTTATGTCTGCAAGGTGTTCTAGTAGTTAATGGGGGACCTGAAATTCATGTCAGAATGGAATTAAGCAGGTACATGGGCCATCATATATTCATCTACAAAAATGTGTATTTTGTAGTGACATGCTTGCATAGCATTGAGAAGTTTCACAGGTGCCTTTCAAAAGCCAACACATTTAACTTGCTCTGTACAGTTCCTGTGCAGTTGTACTGTAGATTTGGCACACTGTTATAGCATCAAAAGCATTCCCAGGTCAGATATTATTATGTGATTCGTATAATAAAACTCCCACTAATATGTTGTTAAAACCTGCTGTTATCTTTTCTTTAAACCAAACATCAGTTATCTACAAGACTTCCCATTGTCCATTCAGTACTATATTTGCTATTGACTTGCATTGACTTGGAGCTTCATTGTGCAAACCTCATGCCGAGGTGGGGAGGACTCACTCATACTGTCAGCATTGGGTTAGAATGAGTTGCAGACTGACACGTTAAATATTATCCATTTAGTCCTTGTTCGGGCATGCTTTTCCTGCCATAAAGTACTGCCACCCTTCAATTTATGAGTCTGAGTAAAATAAAAGGAGGAGATAATTGTTGGTTTACTTCAGACATATACTTTTTTTTATTGTACTTCAGCAGTGGTATTACAATACTTCATAAGGAAACTATATTAATAGAATACTTTCCATACCACTTAATATATACCTGCTGCCCAAGATAATCTCCATTCAATTATACAATGGAGCACGCAAATCCATCATAAGTGAGGTTTTGCATTCTTTCTAGCTTTATGTCAATTACAGTTCAGTGGTACCATGTTCCTTTTCCATTTAGTACTTCAATGTATTTTTTTTTAAATCATAATTTCATTTTGTATATTGTTGTAATATTTGATGATAGTGCATGGAGATTTTCTTTAAGTGGAAAAGGGGTATATTTTTCCAAAGTGACTACTTATAATTGCAATAGACACAAAAGATCTAAACTATTATAATGGAATTCGTTGCCAAGAGCCATGAGTGAGACAATATAGTTATTTTCAGCACAGCCATAGCAGCGACTTGCTTACATGCATCATTATTAATGTAGTAAATCACCCTGAGGTGCCTCTTGCAAGTGATATCAGATTACATTTAATGATGAGCCAACATGGGTGATATTAGGATTGGTGATCCAAGTTTTAAAGAGAATCTTAATGAAGAGAAGAGAGGCCGAAAGATCCATAGAGGGTGTTTCAGAGCTTGGGGTGATGGGTGATGAAGACATATCTTCCAACGTCAGGTTCATTAATGCATTGTGGAAGGTCATAATATGAAGAGACTAGAATTATAGGGCTTGCAAAAGCTGCAGAGAGCATTAACAGAGCTATCATAGAAGTTCAAGTTCAAGTTCAAGTGAGTTTATTGTCATGTGTCCCTGTATAGGACAATGAAATTCTTGCTTTGCTTAAGCACACAGAAAATAGTAGGCATTTACTACAAAACAGATAAATGTGTCCATATACCATGATATAAATATATACACACATGAATAAATAAACTGGTAGTGCAAATAACAGAAAGTGGTTGCTAATAATCAGAGTTTTGTCCGAGCCAGGTTTAATAACCTGATGGCTGAGGGGAAGTAGCTATTCCTGAACCTGGTTGTTGCAGTCTTCAGGCTCCTGTACCTTCTACCTGAAGGTAGCAGGGAGATCAGTGTGTGGCCAGGATGGTGTGGGTCTTTGATGATACTGTCAGCCTTTTTGAGGCAGCGACTGCGATAAATCCCCTCGATGGAAGGAAGGTCAGAGCCGATGATGGACTGGGCAGTGTTTACTACTTTTTGTAATCTTTTCCTCTCCAGGGCGCTCAAATTTCCGAACCAAGCCACGATGCAACCGGTCAGCATGCTCTCGACTGTGCACCTGTAGAAGTTAGAGAGAGTCTTCCTTGACAATCCGACTCTCCGTAATCTTCTCAGGAAGTAGAGGCGCTGATGAGCTTTTTTGATAATTCTATGATAACATAGAAACATAGAAAATAGGTGCAGGAGGAGGCCATTTGGCCCTTCAAGCCTGCGCCGCCAATTCATTGTGATCATGGCTGATCATCCAGAATCAGTAACCCGTGCCTGCCTTTTCCCCGTATCCCTTGATTCCGCTAGCCCCTAGAGCTCTATCTAACTCTCTTTTAAATCCATCCAGTGAATTGGCCTCCACTGCCTTCTTTGGCAGAGAATTCCACAAATTCACAACACTCTGGGTGAAAAAGTTTTTTCTCATCTCAGTTTTAAATGGCCTTTATTCTTAGACTGTGGCTCCTGGTTCTGGACTCCCCCATCATCTAGCTTATCTAATCCTTTTATAATTTTACACGTTTCTATAAGATACCCTTTCATCCTTCTAAATTCCAGTGAATACAAGTCTACCCTTTCCAATCTTTCCTCATATGACAGTCCCGCCATCCCGGGGATTAACCTTGTGAACCTACGCTGCATTGCTTCAATAGCAAGGATGTCCTTCCTCAAATTAGGAGACCAAAACTGCACACAATACTTCAGATGTAGTCTCACCAGGGCCCTTTACTCCTATACTCAAATCGCATTCCCATTCATCCCACTTCTACACTTCTGCACTGCTATTATTTAATCTATTTTATATATCTATGCAATCACATTTTGAAAATTCTTACTGCATCTGCTTACATCAGCATTTAAATCTTGATCACAACTTGCTGCCTTAAAAAACTTCTCTCCTTGTTCTTCTGTCAATTGGAAGTAAAATTGGAAGTAAACTAGAAGTAAAATTATCCTCATTAATTGCTGCACATTGCAGGACAGGCTTCTGATAGAAATGAAAATGATTTCAAAAATAATCCTGTTGTTGCTGACTGAATGTCATTGGAAACATTACAGGGTCAGTCTCATAAATTGAATTCCAACTGAAATGAGCTAATGTCCTGACCATTGTCTATTGTCTATTGGCGACAATTTGAAATTTGAATTCTTTCAAAAATTGATTATTTCTGTACTTTCTGCTCATAGGAAATGAATGTAAATTCTTACATTGTGGAAAGGTATCAGGGAAATATGAAAGGCCTGCTGATTTTTTATCGAGTATATTTTAGAACTTATTAAAGGTTTTCAAGTTTGTTTTTTGATGTTTCTTGAATATCCACAGTGGAAGTAGATCACTTGGAGAAACTCTAAACAAGAGCCCTTAAGAAGTGAACTTAGAGCAAAGCTTTTCTCTGAAGGGTCTAATTGAGTTGTTGACAGATTTTGTTAGGACGCGATACTAGAAAGTCGACACTTTGCAAACTCGTCTGATACAATGAAACTCCTGTGTAACGTGGGATAAGGGATCCAGCTGGTTTTCAGCTCTGCCAACTCGGAGACTAGTTGGACATAGGCCAAAACAAAACTCTATCTAACAGGCGGACACAGGAACTGCAAATGCTGGTTTACTAAAAAAAAAACACACATAGGGTCCTGACCTGAAATGTCGCCTATACATGTTCTTTAGAGATAGCTGGCCAGCACTTTGGGGGTTTTTTTCTATCTAACAGGCCATGTTTTCCAAACATGCCATTGCCAATTCAGCTGCTAATGGATTATGGCAATAATCCATTGAAAGAACAGTGAAAACCTTTGCTCTCTAAAGTGATTTAAGAATTCCTATAGTGGCGCAGAAGTAGAGTTGCAGCCTTACAGCTCCAGAGAATCAGGTTCGATCCTGACAATGGGTGCTGTCTGTAAGGAGTTTGTACGTTCTCCAAGTGATCTACGTGGGTTTTCTCAGGGAGTTCTGATTTCCTCCCACACTCCAAAGATGTACAGGTTTGTGGATTAATGGGCTTAGTCAAATTGTAAATTATCCCAAATGCACAGAGAATAGTGTTTGTGTGTGGGGATCGTTGGACAGCATGGACTTGGTGGGCCAAAGGGCGTGTTTCAACGTTGTATCTCTAAACTAAGCTAAACTAAACTAAATTCTCTGCCATCTTCAGACATGGTGAATTATTTTGCAATTTGTTTTGCGATTGCGTGCACCACCATTTGCATTGCCTAGTGTGTAGCAATGTTACAACATTTTGAGAGTTAAAAAATCAAGTCTGCAATTTATCCCATCAGATAAAGCATAAAAAGAAGTTTAATTTGACACCTAATTCACTTTCATATCTTCAGTATTAAAAAAGTTATGGCCATTTTCATACTCGGAAATTAACATCTTGTCCCCTATTGATTTTCCATTGACTTAACACAAAAGCTGTGATCAAGAGCAGTCAAAAGCCCATAACTTTATTAAAAATTGAGAGAACTGAAATAAATTTTCAGTTATTATAGATTGAAGCATTCTGAAACAAATATTAAACAATCTTACTTGGGTGACCTGAAATTAAAGCATATAATTAGTTAGTTACCCAATTGTAGCTAATTCCAAAATTCAATTACTAGATCTAAACATCTATCCATTTCTTAAGAAACGATTAACATTTTTAAATAGCCTAAGTGTCCAAAGAACATTCACACAAGAATTCACAATAAAACATGATTTTTAAATCTCATTGACATTAATTTATAGGCCAAATGGAAGGAATTTAGTGTTTAATTGCTGTAAATTAATGGCCATCAGCTTGCGAGTGGGATTTTGTAGAACGCGATGGTTTGGAACGTTGCCATTGCGTTGGATTTGAAGCCCATATGGCATGAAAAACACTGCGGGAATGAATGGTCCCCAAGTCACTTACTCGCAACATAACATTTTGTATAAAGTGATCTTAAGAAGCACTTTTTAAAGTAAAAATAAACAACCTACCTTGCCTTGTCCCCTACATAAGATCCGTCCCGTTGTCGGCGGTCGCGGCTTTAGACGATGATTTTTAATCTACTATAGTAATTAAATAATCCAATTTAGTTTAAAAATAGCTGCAGCGAACGAACCTCGCAGCGTTTTTTCATCAGCAACTAGGCAGGCTGAACAACCTCGATTTCAATACCCTAGAGAAAATCGCGTTTTAAACCCGCCCCCTCTCAAAGGCGCCAAAGTCGCGCACACGGGCAGCGGCAGAACTGCAGCGCCGCTGAAGGTAAGTTTTGCAACATACCTATAGTGTGCACTATTTGTGAAGCCACCAATTCAGCTTAGTTCTAGTGAAGGGGGACATTTTTGCTCTCTGATCCAACGATACACACAAAATGTTGGAGTAACTCAGCGTGTCAGGCAGCATCTCTAGAGAAAAGGAATAGGTAATGTTTTGCTCTCTGATCCATTTGAAAAGGATTGCATCTGTCCACGGGCAGCACAGATAACTCTGGAATCATCCAGTTCCTTGCTGCAAAGCCTATGATCGACTGGCTGGATTCAGCCGGTCAGTAGACGTCAATGGTCAATTCTAAACTGGATACGCTCTCTCTGGAGTTAACCAGCACCACTGGACCAATAGGGTATCCCAGTCTAAGGATATGGTACACACCAAACTGTGGCAGATATGAAGAAAGAGTGTTCAATGACTATTCCACATCTCAACATCAAGTGCTCTTCCTTGACTTCATATACAGGTATGTGCTATATATATAAATAAATAAATAAATAAGATCTTACGCTTGAAAACTAAATTGTGGCCTGTTGTCAAGTTTTAAGGTATGAATTATTTCCCTGAACCTCTGCACCAGTATACAATATATTTTTTTTTCACTAAAGATGCTTCAATAGCACGCTTTTAGTCATCTAGCCTAATATCTACTTGCCGTCCAATATTGTGTGATAGACCTCAGTGGATTTCTGTGGGAATGTTCATTGCATGGTTGTTCTTTCCATGTAATTCTACACAGTGGACTGACAGTGATCTCACCGGCCAAGTGTTGATCTTTGAACCGCCTTTGGCTGATAATCGAAGCGTGGAATAAGAAGTCTTGTGAGGAATATCAGCAGAGGTTAGACACCGCTTGACCAGAGATTTTGGTTGCACCTGAATAAGGAACAGCATATTCATCTTGGTTTAATAAACTAAAGTGCTTGGATTCCATCTCTGACCGGTGTAAGTGAGGATTGCAGCCATTTGCAGCATTAATAATCATGACATCACAAATTTCATGGCATAGGTCATTCCTTTATTATATTTGTCTCCATTATTGACTGATCTTTGTACATGGTTCACTCAATGGCACTTTTGAATCTGGATTGGGATTCAAGGAGGCATCCTAGATTAGTATCATAGTGCGGTATGGTCAATTCCACATTTACGAAGGGGTTCATTCTAGAAATTATTTCATCTAGGGTAAAAACTGGACAAAACCCTTTTGTGGACATTTTGATGTTTTATTCTCATTCCTGTGAGCAGGGAGTTGCATGCTGTTCATTATTGTGGAAAATAGCTTCAGAAACCAAAGATCTGTACCTCTAAAGAGTCAGTAAGGTTATGGCGAGAATTATTAATTGAAGAAATACTGGAGATGTGCAGCAATGTCTGAACTGTCTTCTTCAGATAAGATGTAAAGCAAGCCCTTCCTCCTGCACAGACTATGAATTGAGGCAGCAGATATGCTGCCTGTCCCGCTGAGTTATTCCAGCACTTGTGTCTACCTTCGGTTTAGACAATAGACAATAAACAATAGGGGCAGGAGTAGGCCATTTGGCCCTTCGAGCCAGCACCGCCATTCAATGTGATCATGGCTGATCATCCCCAATCAGTACCCTGTTCCTGCTTTCTCCCCATATCCCCTGACTCCGCTGTTTTTAAGAGCCCTATCTAGCTCTCTCTTGAAAGGATCCAGAGAACCTGCCTGAGGCAGAGAATTCCACAGACTCCCCACTCTCTGTGAGAAAAAGTGTTTCCTCGGCTCCGTTCTAAATGGCTTACTCCTTATTCTTAAACTGTGGCCCCTGGTTCAGGTTGATGTTCCCCAACATCGGGGACATGTTTCCTGCCTCTAGCATATCCAAACCCTTAACAATCTTATGTATTTCAATGAGATATCCTCTCATCCTTCTAAACTCCAGAGTGTACAAGCCCAGCTACTCCATTCTCTCAGCATATGACAGTCCCGCGATCCCGGGAATTAACCTTGTAAACCTATGCTGCACTCCCTCAATAGCAAGAATGCCCTTCCTCAAATTAGGGGACCAAAACTGCACATTCGCTTTCTTCACTGCCTGCTGTACCTGCATGCTTACTTTCATAGACTGATGTACAAGGACCCCCAGATCCCATTGTACTTCCCCTTTTCCCAATTTGACGCCATTTAGATAGTAATCTTCCTTCCTGTTTTTGCTACCAAAGTAGATAACCTCACATTTATCCGCATTAAACTTCATCTGCCATGCATCTGCCCACTCCCCCAACCTGTCCAAGTCGCCCTGCATTCTCATAGCATCCTCCTCACAGTTCACACTGCCACCCAGCTTTGTGTCATCTGCAAATTTGCTAATGTTACTTTGAATTCCTTCATCCAAATCATTGATGTATATTGTAAATAGCCACGGTCCCAGCACCGAGCCTTGCGGTACCCACTAGTCACTGCCTGCCATTCTGAAAGGGACCCGTTAATCCCTACTCTTTGTTTCCTGTGTGCCAACCAGCATTTGCAGTTCTTTCCGACATAGACTATGAATTGCTTGGGTGCAGGAGCAGGAGGATGTCTGCGAGTCTGATTCTCTATTTTATTAGATCATCATTGATTTGCAATGAAAAGTGCTATTGGTTCAGACCTCTGGTGCCAATCTTAAATTTGAAAACTCTAATTGAATCTCTGCACCTATCTCTCTCTGTCCATATTACTATGGTCCTTTGTATTGAGGAAAGGTTCCCCGACTTCACTCTTGACAGCACGGCTAATGCTAAGAATGTGGCCCTTATTTTGGATTCACCAATAGATTCCCTGCATCAACCTTACTGCATCATTTTGCCACTTTAAACACTTTGATTAGAAGATCAGTCTGAAGAAGGGTCCCGACCTAAAACGTCACCTATCCGTGTTCTCCTGACGTGCTGCCTGTTCCGCTGAGCTACTCCAGCACCCTGTGTCTTCCCTTGATTAGAACACCAACAGTCGTCAAAAGGGACAGTAAAGTAGGTTTTTACAACTTGTTCTTTTAATCTTTTAGAGCTATGTTATTACAATGATGAACCTGGTGTCATGCCACCAGATCTGGGTGTTCTTGTGTTGTTTGGGATATTTGCTGTGATTACACTAGGAGGTGGAGCTTGTAGACATATTGCGAGGATTTGATAATATCTTAATTATTTTTCTGACATGGGTCTGCACTTATACAAGGCGCACAAGAGATGATGCCTGAGCCGCTGAGTTACTCCAGCATTTTGTATCTATCTTCAGCCACATATTGAAGTGTTTATTGGTAACAGTAATGACGGTTCCCAAGGAGTTAGCTGGCATCTTGGAGGAGCAGCCAGACCTTGGAGCATGTCAGAAATGTTTATGTATGACGACCAGGTCAGCTTTTTCTTTGCTACATATACTTCCTGTTTATGTTCAGTCAAAGCCCTGTGAGCAGGGTTGGATGTTTTTACAAAGCTGGGTCAAAGTAGGAAATTGTTCTGTTTCCAGCAGCTAAACATGACGAGACATCTACTGGCTACTGAACTGCTTTCAGTGAAGACTGCCTGGAAAGTGCATGATGTACTAAAGTGAGAGGTTGGTGCTGCTTCTCAGGGCAACAAATTGTGTTCGGTCCTGCCACTGCAGTATTCTGTGTTTCTCGTCATTAACTAATGTGTATGGATCAGAGCAAGACATTGATTCCTTGCAGTATTATCTCAGTTCTAGGATATCATATTTAATCTTCTCATTTGTTGTCAGAGTCAAGAAGTTTAATTTTAACATACTTTTTATGCCACCAGTAGTAGCGTTACAAAGAGCAGATGTCATGAAAGCCCTGAATTAACAATATTCTGCTGCGCTCCACTCAATTAAAGTGAAATGTCATGGCCATCTTGATGAATACTGCAGTTGCATATTGTGAACTGAATTCTAGAGGGAGCCTTGAAGGGAATGAACAAGCAATTGTCCTCCAGAGTTTCTTCCTAACTTTTCAATATTCCAGAGAGTCTGAGACAAATTGGCTCAGATATTAATGCACCAATCAGTCCATGCAATGGCATGGCTAATTTAATTTTCTTCTTTCCCACTTCCTCACCTGTCCAGGGGACATTTGATCCATGTTGGGAAAATGGAATCCATGTGAGCCAGTCCCTTCTCTAAAGTAAATCTCATCTTAAAAGCTCTTGCACAGATTTAGTGCTTGTCACAATTTGGGACATGCCATATTCCTTAGCCATGTCGTGTTTCCGAAGTATATATCCTGCCATAATTAGAGAAGCATAATAGGAGTAAGATCTCACTAACGTTCGTTTGGGGAAGAGCAGGGTTCACCATGACTCAGACTCAGCTCTGGACGAAGCGTTTGGTTTACCAAACAAATTTTTTTTCCCCCCTCCATCTCCACATAAAGCTGACAGTGTGAAATAAGGTCATAATTTTAGTTTAGTTTAGAGATCCAGTGCAGAAACAAGCCCTTTGGCCCACCGAGGCAGTGCTGACCAGCGATCCCCGCACATTAACACTATCCTACACACACGAGGGACAATTTACAATTTTTACTGAAGCCAATTAACCTGTACGTCTTTGGAATGTGGAGGAAACCGGAGCACCTGGAGAAAACCCACGTGGTCACAGAGAGAATGTACAAACTCCTTACAAACAGCACCCATAATCAGGATCGAACCCGGGTCTCTGGTGCTGTAAGGCAGCAACTCTACCGCTGCGCCACCGTGCTGCCCTGAAGTTCAAATGAAGTGCAAAAAAAATGTGCACGAACAGGGTGATCACATGGCCGCAACTTTCCCACTCCATCCCACCCTGTCCCTCAACTACAGTATTCTGCTTCAAAACATTTCCCAACCATAAATCAACTGTTAGTAGGCAAATTCCAATACTTTAGAGTTTAGACCATCTCTACAAGCCTTTACAACAATATAGGTTTGTGGGGAAAGCTCCCAACACTTACTAAGATTATTCCATGTACTGAAGTACGGCTTCATGAAGTGCAGCAAGACTGTCCGTAGGTGCAGAAATTCCCTGTCACTTGCAGTGAGGAATCCACACCAGCGCTTTGCACCTGGTTAGATGTCTTAGATACAGATCCACAGATTTCAATAGTGTGGTTAGGCTGCAAGGTGTAAAGGTAGTTTTAATATTTTTTTAATTGTTTCAGTCCATTTAAGTGTATTCTGCGTGGTTTGTATGTTTTAACTATTTTTATAATTGTTTAAATTTTTCTCTTTTTAACAGTTTGAATAGCTGTTAATGGTCAGCAACACATCACTGTGTTTTGATAGCTTTAGCAATTCTGACTTAGTCAATGTTTCTTTTGCTGCATTTGTTCAAATGCAGGAGTTCTGATGCTGGAGACGTTGTCATTGTAGTGTTGATTTGAAAAGGCAATTCAAAGTCAGCCACATTTCTGGATCTGGAGACATACATTGCTAAAGGCAGCAAGATTTCTCCCTGATTTTTCCTCATTAAAGCTGAAATTACCCATTTAAAAAAATCAAGATATATTTAACTTCTTGCATTTCAGCCCCAGGAAAGATGCCATTAAGGTGTAAAGACTGCAGAGAAGATTTATGAGGACGTTGCTTGGACTCAAAGGCCTGAGCTATGGGAATAGATGGAGCAGGCTAGGACTCTATTCTTTGGAAAGCAGTCGGCTGAGGGGTGATCTTAAAGATGTGTATAAAATCACAAATGGAATAGATATGATGAATGCACTTAGTTTATTTCCCAGGATAGAGGAATCAAGGGCATAGATTTAAGGTGAGAGGGGAAGTATTTATAGGAACTTGAGCTGCCAGAGGAAATAGTTGAGGCAGGTACAATATCAACATTTAAAAAAACATTTGGCCAGGTACATGGATAGGAAAGATATAAAAGGACATGGACCAAATGCAGGTAAACAGGACCAGCTAAGATGGGGCATCTTTGTCGGCATGGGAGAGTTAGGCTGAAGGGCCTGGTTCCATACTGTATGGCTCTCTGACACTAAAGCTTCCAGACCCCTCAGCATTGCTTGCAGCCCTGTGGCTGGATCATTGATCCAGAATGCCAGGCAGTCATCCAGCAATTTAACCACCATGCAATAGTGTCCCTCTGCCTCACCCCTCTCTTTAGTTTAGTGTAGTTTAGAGATACAGGGTGGAAACAGGCCCTTTGGCCCACCAAGCCTGCACTGACCAGCGATCCCTGCACATTAACACTATCCGACACACGCTAGGGACAATTTTTTACATTTACCAAGCCAATTAACCTACACACCTGTATGTCTTTGGAGTGTGGGAGGAAACCGAAGATCTCGGAGAAAACCCAGGCGATCACGAGCGAACACCCGTAGTCGGGATTGAACCCGGGTCTCCAGCTGTAAGGCAGCAGCTCTACTGAATGAATGAATGAATCTCTTTATTGTCATTGCACATGGTACAACGGAATTTAAAAGTCAATCCCACGGTGCGCCACCGTGCCGCCCATATTGTGTGTCTTGCCTTGTATATCTTGGCAGCATCACTGATATTTTGGATTGGGATTTTATGACTCTGCGCTGTTACGGCTGCCATGTGAACAGAAGCTGTTGCTGCAGCAATAGTTGGAACCAGCCACCTGCAGCATTTTGGGGTCTCACGGCCATCGAAGTGAGGGTTCCAGGGTGTGCCTGTCTGTAACCACTCTGCTTTCTGAGGGTCCTTTGGTTAGTCTCTATTCCAGAAGAAGGGATACCATCTTGCATCTATCTGTGGTTAACAAAGAGTCCAGTATGAAAGTTGAGTGTAACTATGTTATTGAACTACAGATGTATACACTCCTTTAGCTTAGTTTATTTTATTTTAGAGATATAAAGGGGAAACAGGCCCTTCGGCCCACCGTATCCTCACCAACCAGCGATCACCCCATACACTAACACTATCCTACACACACACTAGGGACAATTTACAATTTTACCAAGGCCAATTAACCTACAAACCTGCACATCTTTGGGGTATGGGAGAAAATTGGAGCACCTGGAGAAAACTCACACAGGGCACGGGGAGAACGTACAAAATCCATACAGACAATGTAGAAAATGATCAAACCCGGGTCTCTGACGCTGTAAGGCAGTAACTCTACTGCTGCGCCACCGTATCACTGCTGAGTTTTTAAAATTACATTCCCTTTACATCTGCACTCGCATGTAGAATTTATCAAGATTCACTATTAAAGGAGTCCAGCTGTCTTACTCTAGTAATGGGTGCTGACACCTCAGACTTCACTATCATTGCCTAACAGCATGTGCAAAGGGTCAAAATACCCATCTCAGTGTGTGGTCATGCAGTCTTGTATTACTGGACTATTAATCCCGAGTTCAAATCTCACTGTGGTCGTTTGAGCATATGGATTCATTTTAAACAAAAATACCTCAAAATGTATTGCCACCATCAGTAGAAGTGACTACAAGGCTGTCATTTATTACAAGGTCCTAAATGGTTCACCGATGTTCTTAAGTAAAACAAAAATGCTGGTCTGGCCTGGATGTAACTGTAGTCCCACAATAAGGGAAATAAATCACAGATGCCCTGTCAAGTGAGCCAGCGACACATTTAGTCACTCGTAGGTTCTAACAGTAAGTTAGGTAGCCACAGCATCACTTCCTCAGGAAAGCTAAAGTTTTAACCAGTGGCCGCTGGCTTACAAGAGTTCTTCAGATTCCAGCAACCTGTCTGGAGCCACAACTGATAGCCTTTTAAAAAAAAAAAAAACTAATTTGATTTTAATTATATCTAGTATCTTTCATTAACCTGGCACGTTGAAAAGCAGTTGGCAGGCAATGAACTAGTTCTGAAGTGCTGTCATGAAATTGCAGCCAGAAATTGCAGATCTGTGACAAGATCCCACAAAATAGGATAAAGTGCAGATAATCTACATGCAAGGGTGTTGGTACAGAGAGGGAATGTGGTATTTCTACCATGGGATCTTTACTTCCACAGCACAGATCAAGAGCACCCTTGTTTAACAGCCGACATTTCACCCTGAACATGACAGTGTTGTAAGCCAAGATTGAACAATGAATCAATGATGCTTTTATCACATGTACCTGGCTCTAGTGAAACGCTTTGTTTTGCATACAACCTGTTAAAACATGTAGCAGACCACATCGAGACAGTATACATGTGTCGCCACGTTTTGGTGACGACAAAGTTAACCGAACAGTCCTATCTACTGTGTGTCCCTGACCTGCACCTCTAGTCACAGTGTTTGGACAGGAGTTTGCACACAGCCAAGTGTTGGACTTGTGATGCGCTGTAACAATGAGGTACTGTAAGGTCAAATCCGATGCAATGTCAAGCATGGTCAAAATATGGTCCCGTATGCAGAGTCTTGACCTGAAATGTCAACAATTCCTTTCCACCCAAAAGCGTGACTTGACCTGTTGAGTTCCTCCAGCAATTTGCTTTTTGCTGGAGATTCCCACATCTACAATCTCTCGTGTTCTCACATTATCAGCTTGTTGCTCTCCGACTGCAGAAAGGGAAAAGGAATTAAATTAAGAAAAATGGATGCAATCAGATGAAAAGTTAGTTGATCAGAAATTGGCGCAGAAAATGCTGGAGAAGCTCAGCAGGTAAAGGGGCAGACACAAGGAACAGCAGATGCTGGAAATCGGGGTAAGATGTCAGGTCAATGTTTATTTTATTATTTGGGATTTTCAATATTTGCAGTTTTTTGATTAAATTAAAATATTATTCTCAATTGAAATGGAGTTGCAAGCTGGAGAATTTATGCTGAACATATGTGGAGCTTTGGGTGGAAAATGTGTGATTATGTTTTGAGAAAATCCCTGTTGGTTGTGTTGCTTGATGCTACAAGGCATGACAGGGAAGGTACAGAAATAATGTACAAGGATAATGGCAAAATTGAAGGGTTTTAGCTAATAAGGATGATTGAATATTAAAGAGGGTAGGGTGCTTTCAGAAAGATATTTAATTTTATGATGTTATTGGAATTGACATGGAGAAGGCACTTAAATCTGGATGAGAGTCCAAGACTAGAAATAAAAATCGATGAAGGATTCAGGGGAAACATTTTTATTTCCAAGGCAGTGAGAATGTGCAAAGTGGAGTAATTAAAGGGCCTGTCCTGCCAAGAATATAAAGCAGGATAGTAAAAGCTTCTTTAGGTATGTGAAGAGGAAAAAATTAGTTAAGACCAAAGTTGGACCCTTGAAGACCGAAAAAGGTGAATTTATTATGGGGAACAAGGAAATGGCAGATGAGTTGAATAGGTACTTTGGATCTGTCTTCACTAAGGAGGACACGAACAATCTTCCTGATATAGTAGTGGCCAGAGGATCTGGGGTGACGGAGGAACTGAAGGCTGCCTAATCCACATTAGGCAGGAAATGGTGTTGGATAGACTGATATGACTGAAGGCTGATAAATCCCCAGGGCCTGATGGTCTGCATCCCAGGGTACTTAAGGAAGTCGCTCGAGAAATCGTGGATGCATTGATGATAATTTTCCAATGTTCTATAGACTCAGGATCAGTTCCTGTGGATTGGAGGGTAGCTAATGTTATCCCACTTTTTAAGAAAGGCAGGAGAGAGAAAACAGGGAATTATAGACCAGTTAGCCTGACATCGGTGGTGGGGAAGATGCTGCAGTCAATTATAAACGATGAGAAAGCCGAATATTTGGATAGCAGTAACAGGATCAGTCCGATTCAGCATGGGTTTACGAAGGGGAAATCATGCTTGACTAATCTTCTGGAATTTTTGGAAGATGTAACTAGGAAAATGGACAAGGGAGAGCCAGTGGATGTAGTGTACCTGGACTTTCAGAGAGCATTTGATAAGGTCCCACATAGGAGATTAGTGGGCAAAATTAGGGCCCATGGTATTGGGGGTAGAGTGCTGACATGGATAGAGAAGTGGTTGGCAGACAGGAAACAAAGAGTAGGGATTAACGGGTCCCTTTCATAATGGCAGGCAGTGACTAGTGAAATACCGCAAGGCTCGGTGCTGGGACCGCAGCTATTTACAATATAAATCAATGATTTGGATGAAGGGATTCAAAGTATCATTAGCAAATTTGCAGATGACACAAAGCTGGGTGGCAGTGTGAACTGTGAGGAGGATACTATGAGAATGCAGGGTGACTTGGACAAGTTGGGGTAGTGGGCAGATGCATGGCAGATGAAGTTTAATGCGGATAAATATGAGGTTATCCACTTTGGT
Source organism: Amblyraja radiata (assembly GCF_010909765.2). NCBI lineage: Eukaryota > Metazoa > Chordata > Chondrichthyes > Rajiformes > Rajidae > Amblyraja > Amblyraja radiata. Next base: position 22,783,456 of record NC_045969.1, read on the forward strand.
AGCAAAAACAGGAAGGCAGATTACTATCTAAATTGTGTCAAGTTGGGAAAAGGGGAAGTACAACGGGATCTGGGGGTCCTTGTACATCAGTCTATGAACGTAAGCATGCAGGTACATCAGGCAGTGAAGAAAGCGAATGGCATGTTGGCCTTTATAACAAGTGGAATCGAATATAGGAGCAAAGAAGTCCTTCTGCAGTTGTACAGAGCCCTAGTGAGACCACACCTGGAGTATTGTGTGCAGTTTTGGTCCCCTAATTTGAGGAAGGACATTCTTGCTATTGAGGGAGTGCAGCATAGGTTTTCAAGGTTAATTCCCGGGATTGCGGGACTGTCATATGCTGAGAGAATGGAGCAGCTGGGCTAGTATACTGGAGTTTAGAAGGAAGAGACACACTAGAGGCAGGAAACATGTCCCCGATGTTGGTGGAGACCAGAACAAGGGGCCACAGTTTAAGAACAAGGAGTAAGCCATTTAGAACAGAGACCAGGAAGCACTTTTTCTCACAGAGAGTGGTGAGTCTGTGACAGAGGGCGGTGGAGGCAGGTTCTCTGGATGCTTTCAAGAGAGAGCTTGGTAGGGCTCTTAAAAATAACGCAGTCAAGGGATATGAGGAGAAGGCAGGAATGGGGTACTGAATGGGGATGATCAGCCATGATCGCATTGAATGGCGGTGCTGGCTCGAAGGGCCGAATGGCCTACTCCTGCACCTATTATCTATTGTCCCACTTGGCCTTCATTCGCGTGCCATTTACGCGACCTGCTAGCGTGTGGGTAGCGCGGGACAGGCGCATGGAGTAGTGTGGAGGAGTGTGGAGTGGCGTGGAGGAGTGTGGACTTCGTCCTGCACAAAATCTTTGTGTGCCACCGGCCTGTCGCGTAACTGACGGCCAAAGTGGGACGGGCCCAAGACCCTGGCGCGGCGCAACGCCTCACCTCCAACAGCAGCAGAAGCAGGCAAATGATCGCTGAGCTCGGCCTGGGGCTCACGGCCGTTGCGGATTCGGATCCGCCCCCACTCCTACTCCCAGAGTGGGGCCAAGACGATTGGAGATAGACACAGAATGCTGGAGTAACTCAGCCGGACCGGCAGCATCTCTGGAGAGAAGCAATGGGTGACGTTTCGGGTCAAGACCCTTCTTCAGACGGTCTTTAGAGATTCAGAACTGTGTTCTGCATTGTAACAATTTCATACATATTGAGCTAGGAGCTGAAGCTAGCATCTGCAGTTTTAGAGCACGGCACAATTATAGGTAATTAAAAGAAAAATAATTAACTTTATCTAACACCCGGGTGAGAAGGGTCTCGACCCAAAACTTCATCCATTCCTTCTCTCCAGAGATGCTGCCAGTCCCGCTGAGTTACTCCTGCATTTTGTGTCTATCTTCAAATGACGTCATGCGCTCCAGACGGCTGTGCGGACGCATGATGACGCACGCGACCATCGTGCGTCTGTCACTACCGGCCTGTCGCGTAAATGACGGCCATGGTTGTTTTAAAATGGAGAATTGATTATTATATGACGGGGAGTGGGGTGAAGGATATGCTGATGGTTAGGTAAAAATAAGAAGGAGGCTCGTACAGAGTTCAATGTATTGTTTGAGTTAATGTGCTTTGCATACTGTGAATAAAACATCAGGAATGGGATAAGGAGATGCAGCACCTTGTCATTAAATGCACATTAACAGGACTTTGATTATTTGTTTTAAATATTTTCTGTTTTAGTGGAGTTTTAAAAAAAAATTATTTTCATATTTGGTGATATCATGTATTTGAGAATATTCAAAAGATCATTCGATAAAGGCACCAGTGTTTATATTTAATAATTTGCATCTAATTTGGTAATGACAATAACAATACATACATGATCCAAGTAATCAGTTGTGGCTTATATTTTACTGCTCTGGGCTTTTTTATGCTGAATTATTTCCTACTGACTGGTATATTTTATTTTCTGCCCACAGGCAAACGTAATCAATCTGTCATATATGAATAGCATTTCCATATGGAATGCCAAATTAATACAGAAAAACGTTTGCTTGACATTATCAATTATCTTGCCAATGTGCAGTCTATTGGAGTATAGAATGTTTGAAATAAATTATATTTATTAGCTCTGGAAGTACTTTATTCGGTTACTATCTGTTTAGACTGAAATATTCAAACCCTATACAAAAGACTGACTTGTTGGAGATTGGAACAGGCAGTTCCATTGGAAATGATAACATCAGTGCAATTTGACATTTACACATGAGGCTGATTCAGCATTTGTGTTTGATTACGTGGACCGCTCTGGGTTTAAACACAGTTTGGGATTTTACTAGGAGGTGAGCTGAATTCTTTCATTCTATTTTAGCCCAGACTGGATCAGTCCCTCTGGGACAGCAGAGGCACAGGGGGGACCCTCAGTGGTACAGCTGGTTACTTAATCACCACTGGTGCGCTTTGTGCAAATTACGTTTGAGCTGTCTCTTATTTCGTACTGACTCTGTAGAGTATTTGTTATGTTTTAGTAAATATTCTAGGCAAATACTCCAGTCCCCTAGAGTGCTATGTCTATTAAATTTCCAGGCATGTGATCCCAAACACACAAGGAAACATAACACAGCCACAACAAAACTCTAAAAGAGATTATGAAATGAAGCTATTGACTGGATTTAGTGCTCCGATTTGAAAAGTATTTCCGAGTGATCTTTCATCCTCTTCGCTCTGCTGGAAGTGGGTATGTGTGTATCTGTGATCTCATCCATAGAATCGACGAAAGGTGAACTAGGGAGCCATTTGGCCCATTCTTATGAAAGAGTGATCCAATCAATTCAATGTAACGAATGTATCCAGTCCTCTTTTAAATGGTGGCATTGCATCTACTTCCACCATCATTTAAGATAATAGAATTTGCTTCCTGAGTAGCTTGATCTTAATCAGTTTTTCTGCAAAAAGTCTGGCTCAATAGAATAATTCCTGCTCAATAGGATAATTCCTGCTTTATGCTTGGTATAAGCTTTATAATAATAATAATAATAATAATAATAATAATAATAATGGATGGGGTTTATATAGCGCCTTTCTAATACTCAAGATGCTTTACATCGCATTATTCATTCACTCCTCAGTCACACTCGGTGGTGGTAAGCTACTTCTGTAGCCACAGCTGCCCTGGGGCAGACTGACGGAAGCGTGGCTGCCAATCTGCGCCTACGGCCCCTCCGACCACCACCAATCACTCACACACATTCACACACAGGCAAAGGTGGGTGAAGTGTCTTGCCCAAGGACACAACGACAGTATGCACTCCAAGCGGGATTCGAACCGGCTACTTTCCGGTTGCCAGCCGAACACTTAGCCCATTGCGCCAATCTTAAAGGGTGCAAATTTCAAATCCCACTCTAGATTAATGATGGAGCCTAGAGTTCCATCTCTGAATCCAGCAGTATTTGTAAAAGTATATTTTACCATGATCTTATGGGTAGTGAAAACTTCTGCCCCATGGGTTAATATTTTTATCTCAGCAAAAGCCACAGAAATAACCTTCATAATGGAACTTGTCTGATTGGTAATCTTCTTTAACTTTTTCACTCTTAATGGTAAGTTTATTAATTACAAAAACCATATGCCCAGAATTCTTATGTTTAAAAAAACAAAATCTCCATATTGACATAAAAACTAATGGATCAGATTCAGGAGTATGAAGGGAATTGGATAACACTTAGTTTAGTGTAGTTGAGAGATACAGCCTGGAAACAAGCCTTCGCCCACCGAATCCATGCCGACCAGCGATCCCTGCACACTAACACTATCCTACACACACTAGGGACAATTTACAATTATACCAAGCCATTTAACCTACAAATCTGTACGTCTTTGAAGTGCGGGAGGAGACTGGAAATCCCAGAGAATAACCCGCAGGTCTCCGAGAGATCATACAAACTCCGTACAGATAAGCACCCATAATCAGGATCGAATCCGAGCCTTTGGTGATGTAAGGCCGCAACTAATCCGCTGCCCACTTATCAAGGAAAATTATTCCAGCTGGGGAGAATAGAAAGTTATTGATTGAATTGCTCTCAAAGAGTCAGGTAGACAGGCCTGATGGGCTGAATGGACTTTACCTGTGCCATATAAAGGGACTGTCCCACTGCGGCGATCTAATTGGCGAGTTTAGAAGAGTTTAGGAGAGTTTGAAAAAGCGTCATGTTGAAGACCTCCTTCGACTATGTAGAAGACCAGCTTCGACTAGCTTCAGTAAAATTGGACACCGAATAGTGGAGAGTGAAGACAACCTCCTACGATCTCCTTCAATCTCCCTTCGACTATGTTGAAGACTATCTATGACTACCTTCGATTACCTTCGACTACCCTCGATTACCTACGAATAACATGCCGACCTACTACGACCTACTTCGACTAAACCTACTAATAAAAAATATATTGATTTTTTCCATGGCGACCTTTTTTTACTCGCGGGCATTTTTCAGCATGTTGAAAAATACGCCGTGACCTAGCTGAGGCCTCGAGTACGCGGGGACTACTCTCGAGCATGAAGGAGAGTTACAAAGACCTCCTAGGACCTCGTGTCGACCATGCTGCGAGAATGTCGAGGGAAAACTCTTCTAAACTCGCCAATTAGGTGGACGCAGTGGGAAAGCCCCTTAATTCCATTATTCTGCAATTGGAAGATTAGGAATGCACCTAACGCACATTCCCCTGTCATCTAGTGACAGGAGAAACACATGACTCTTCACAGTACAAAGCATCCTTAGCCCTCAGTCACTCCATTTCCTGCAACAGCACATTGGTTTTCTATCCGACAGGCCACCTTCTGCCAATTTTAATTCAAGTTTTCAATGGTCATCACCAAGCAATAAGTCTCCTCTGGGGGAGGAGAGATTTATACAGGCATCCCGACTGGGGCACTGAGTGGATAACAGCTGTGACTCTGAAAGAAGCGTGCAGAATCATTGGCTTTGGGAAGCATGTCAGTATGGCTCAGCTGCCCCTGTGCTGAAAGCTATTTGGAGTTATCCATCATTTGCCTCCCCCAGGGGCTGGGAGAGTATGTGACTCTGTGTTTATCTGTTCCACTCTCTCCTTGTTATAGAGGATGAGTGTAGGATGAGGGGAGGGGCAGGCTGTTAATCCGTGACTGACAAAATTGTTTTGAAATAACACGCTTTAAGCAAGCTCTTTGAGCATCAAGGAGCCAGGGTGGAGTCAGAGATTGGATACTCAGAAAGCTGCTGACACTCAGAATTCTCCAGCATAGCCCAACCTATAGAACTCTAACCATTATGTGACAACTTTGATTTATTGTAGGCTGGATATTCAAATAAAGTACGGTTTAGTTTAGTTTTGTTTATTGTCACGTGTACCAAGGTACAGTGAAAAGCTTTTTTGTTGCATGCTATCCAGTCAGCAGAAAGACCATAAATTATTGTGCAGTGTGCAGATACAGGATAAAAGGCAATAATGTTTAGTGCAAGGTAAAGTCTGATTAAAGATAGTCCGAGGGTCCCCAATGATATTCTCATTTGGTGGAAGGAAATGAGGCATGGTTTCAAACTATCATGGCAATACACATGTCATTTTAGGACTGCGTACATTGACCACTGCATGTTTGCCGTTGAGCATTAGTCACCAGTGTCAGAGACTCAATGTTCATGGTTCGGCAGGTGCCCGAGGACACAAATATTTTAATTACAGTGCAGCCTGTTTCTTGCACGTTTAGTAGTGGGGAATGGTATTTTTAGCCATTCAGCAGTTGGTAACAGGGCCTCTATAATTGTCCTAATTTCTGTAGGATGGATGCATTTCATTCCACTTCAGGCTTAGATCGGCATACTCCTGAAATTGGCACCTCGAAAGCATTTCCTTTTACATATGGGTGTGGTGATGTGGGGCCAGGGCTAGGGGAGTTGGAGGAGAATGGGTTTGCTGGCCAAAAAAAGACAATTTCACCCTTGGTTTAGATGGAAAAAAATCCCAGTGGGGAAAACTTTGGTAGCTGATCCTACTGCCCACCTGGAAGTGGGCTGTTGAGTTTGGACATTGTTTCCATACTTACCCTGAGTGTTTATTAGGGGCCATGACTGTGCAAATGAGGCTTTAACATTCTTCTTAGAAAACCGTCACCTGAAATTTCTTCATCTGCTGGGAAAGTCTCATCCAAATGAGCCAGCGGTAAATTTGTGCAGAGCAATAAAATTCAGTGAGTGAAATTTATATTTATCCACGAGTAAATATTAGGCAGAATACTGAATGGTGGTAGTGGTGGTGGAGAAGTGGGGGAAGGATTTCTTCAAGGTGGTGCAGAGAGATTCCACACTCCACCTGCATGTGGATAAATAGCTTCCTGTCGGGTCGCAGCCAGAGAGTCAGAGTGGGCCATCACACATCCACGGCCCTCAGCCTCAGTACCGGCTCTCCACAGGGCTGCGTGCTGAGCCCCCTGCTCTACACCATCTACACACATGACTGCATCCCCGCCCACCACAGCAACACCATTGTCAAATTTGCGGATGACACTACGGTGGTGGGACTCATCTCCGGGGGGGACGAGTACGCCTACCGGGATGAGGTGGAGCAGCTGACAGTGTGGTGTGGAGAAAATAACCTGCTCCTTAACACCTTAAAGACCAAGGAGATAATAATAGACTTCAGGAAGAATAAAACGGACATGGTACCATTAGTTATCAGAGGGGACTGTGTGGAGAGGGTGGCGGATTTCCGCTTCCTGGGAATCCATATTGAGGAGGACCTGACGTGGAGCGTGAACACCTCTGCGCTGCTGAAAAAGGTCCAGCAGAGACTGCACTTCCTGAGGGTGCTCAGGAAGAATAACATCACTCAGAGACTGCTGCTGTCCTTTTATCGGTGCTCCATTGAGAGCCTCCTAACATACTGTGTATGCGTATGGTACACCAGCTGCACAGCGGCTCAGAGGAAAGCGCTCCAGAGGGCCATTGACAACGCCCAGAGGATTGTCGGATGCCCTCTCCTTACCTTGGAGGACTTACACAGTTCCCGCTACATCAAAAAATCCCAGAGTATTATAAAGGACATTTCCCACCCCGGACACTCCCTGTTTGAACTGTTACCGTCAGGCAGACGGTACAGATCTACAAGGACAAGGACAAACAGACTTAAAAACAGTTTTTACCCCACTGCTATAAAGGCACTAAATGTAGCCGCCAAGGAACGCAGGGGCGATACATACATACATGAAATCGACAGAAGGATGTAGGGCTGGGTGTTTATGCGTGCTATTTTTATGATATTTATTTTAGTTGTTTATCTTTTTAAATATTTTACCTTGTATGTATCGTTAGCTTTTAGAAATGTTTGAATGGTGCACTGACTGGCTGACATTTTACAATTTCGTTGTACATGGTTCATGTTACAATGACAATAAAGAAACTATTCTATTCTATTCTACTATGTAGATGCAAGACAGGGCTATAGCTTGCCGAAAGACAGCATCTTCAATGACCCTTCAGGATTGCACATAAATGTGAGCTAGGTTTGTGCGTTCACTTCCAGGAGTGAAATTTGACTGACTGACTGACTCTGGGACATGGAGTGGTACCATTGGCCATAGAGTCATCCAGCACCAAAACTAGTCCTTTATCCTGTCTGAAGAAGGGTTTCGGCCCGAAACGTCACCTATTTCCTTCGAGTCTGAAGAAGGGTTTCAGCCCGAAACGTCACCTATTTCCTTCGCTCCATAGATGCTGCTGCACCCGCTGAGTTTCTCCAGCATTTTTGTGTACCTTCGATTTTCCAGCATCTGCAGTTCCTTCTTGAACCCTTTATCCCACCAGTTGTGTGCTGACCATCAAGGACCTAATTACACTAGTCCTAGATTCTACTGCACCTCTATACTAGGTGCAATTTGCAGTGGTCAAGTAATCTTGCAATCTGTAAGACTTTGGGATATGTAAGAAAAATGGAGGACTTGGAGGAAACCTATGTGGTTACAGCTGATGTTTTCAACTCTGAATATTTCACCTGCCACAGAGGCAGAAGGAAAGAATAGGTGACTCCAGAAAGAGGTATAGACAGAACCAGGGTGATGGTGAAATGGAAAGGTTTAATACATGCACAAAGTGAACTCTCCAATTAGTCACAACTCTGCAAAGTTTCCCTTCTCAAGTACTTATCCATTTCTACCATTCTTTCTATCAGTGTTTCCAGTCTATAAAATCTTCCATCATCTTATGTTCCTTTCTTCATCGCTTTTTTCCCCACCAGTTACCTTACATCTGTTCCGTTGGTTACCAGTCCTTCTGATACCATAGTGAGATTTAAAAAACGTTTAAGATAGACGCATGGACATGCATGGAATGGAAGGATATGGATCACGTACAGGCACAGAAGATCAATTTAACTTAGCACCCTGTTCACACAGACGTGTTGGCCATACAGACTGTTTCTGTGGTGTTCTACTTTATGCCTTAGGTTCTATATCCAAGAACACTGTAAACAAGAGGAAATTGTAGGAATCCTGGCTGAGATATATGAATCATTGTTACACTTGGATGAGGTGTTGAAAGATTGGAGGGTGGCTAACGTTGTGCCTCAATTAAAAAAGGGTTGCAAAAGAAAGTCCTGGGAACAGCAGGCAAGTGAGCCGAAGATCTGTGGTAGGCAATTTACTGGAGAGGATTCTGAGGGATGAGATATACAGGCATTTGGATAATCAACATGGTTTTGTAACTAAACAGGTTGATGAGGGGAGGGGTGTGGATGTATTCTATATGGACTTCAACAAGGCCTTAGTTAAGTTTCCACTTGATACGTTGCTCTGGATGGTTAGATTGGATGGGATCCAGGCAGAGCTAGCTAACTGGATATAGATTGGCCTCATGAAAGGAAGCAGAGCATGGGAGCGTGGTGGTGAAAGGTTGTTTCTCAGACTGGAGGTGTGCCCCAGGGATCGGTGCTGGGTCCATTGCTGCTTGTTATGTATATCAACAATTTGAGTGAGAATGTACAAGGAATGATAAGTTTAGGGCCTTATCCCACTTGGGCGTCATTTGCGCATCACGCAGGTGGCGCGCAAAGATTTTGTGAATCCCAAAATCCTGGGGCGCTGTGCGCGACTGCGCGTCACTGCCTACGCCATGCGTCGTGACGCGTAAATGATGTCACGTAAATGACGCGCAAATGACGCCCAAGTGGGACAGGCCCTTAAGATTGTAGATTAAACCATAATAGGTGGCATCATAGACAGTGAAGATGGTTTTCAAAAATTATAGTGCGATCTTCATCAGCTGTGCAAGTGGGCTAAGAAATTACTAATGGAATTTAATTCAGATAAGTGTGAGATGTTGCATTTTGGGCAGTCATACTAGGGCAGGACTTTCACAGTGAATGGAGGGGGTGGAAGATTGCATCCTTAAAGTGGTCCGCCCTGTTTCGACTAATGCAATCAACCCGGAGTGCACAATCAAATAAGATCAAATAGAACAAGTTGTCCTACAACTTTAGGCTGTGCACGCCATATGCAAGAAGAAGTGGAGGCAATGTGGACTGTTGTAGAGCAGATAGATCAAGGAGTACAAATTCATAATTTAAAGTGGCACTGCAGGTGGTAATTCAAAGTGGCACTGCAGTTAGACAGGAAATGGAGTATTAAGTTGGGACATCATGATACAGTTGTACAAGACATTGTTGAGGCCCCATTAGGAGTATTGAGTTCAGTTTTCATCCTCCTCCTTTAGGAAAAATGCTATTAAGTTCGAAAGAGTGCAAAGATGATTTACGAGAATGTTGTCAGGGACCAGTGCTGGGTCCATTGCTGCTGGTTTTGTATATCAACTATTTGGATGAGGATGTACAAGGTCTGATGGCCTGAACTCCAGCAAGAGATTGGGTAGGCTGGAACTTTATGCCTTGGAGCACAAGAGGCTGAGGGGTGATCTTATAGAGGTGGATAAAATCATATGTGAACAGATGGGGTGTATTTTTCCCAGGGAGTCGAATTAAGGGCATAGAGGGCACAGGTTTAAGGTGAGAGGGGAAAGATTTAATAGGAACCTGAGGAGCAACTTTTACACAAAGTTATATGGAACAAACTGCCATAGGAAGTAGTTGAGGCAGACACAGTACTAACATTTAAAATATATTTAGTCAAGTACAGGGATAGGAAAGGTTAGTGATTTGCGCCAAATGTAGGTAAATTAATAGCTTAGATGGAGCATCTTGATTGGTATGAACATGTTGGGCTGTTTACAGCTGTAGGACTGAATGATTCTATGACTTTAATTGATAATTATGACAGAACTCCATTAAAAGCTCAATTGCACCGCATGCATCAAGCCACTACTAAGAAAATAGTCAGTTAATGACATGCTCTAAGAGGCTGCAAAACATTGGGGAGATGGAATTTCCATCTTTAACTACCTGTGTGCGCATTCTCTGCATATCTATGTGCCCATCTAAAACCCTCATAAATGCCAATGTCACTTATGTCTCCACTACACCCCTGGCAATGTGTTCCAGGCACTCAGCTCCCTCTGTGTAAAACACTTGCCTCACAATTCTCCTCAAATCTTTGTCCCTATTATCTTAATGCTATGCCCTCTAGTCTTTGGCTTTTCCTCCCTACGAAAAAGTGTTTTGACTGTCTACCCTCTGTATGCCTCTCATAATCTCATATGTTTCTATGTGTTTCACTATTATCTGTAGTCAGAACACTCTCTCCTTTAATGAGGTGCTGGGTGTTCTTGACTGGTGAAGTCTGAATTTTTCTGGCTCCATTTTCCTTGTCAGAGGCAAAACTCATGAATTGATTGGACTTTATTGGCTTCATGGCTAGGTTATTGCAATGTAATGCCACATTGCCTCATTCTCATACGATCTCACTGCCCTGCCAACTTCACACTCCGGCAATCAGGCCTCGATGCATCTGCTTTGTGTCACAATTCACAGGCATTCGTACTCGTGATAGGCTTTGATTAAATTGTTGGACTATGATAGTGGGAATATTTTCAGATGAAATTATTGGAGACATAAAATATAATAACTTGAAATTGTGCAAGTTTTGAAAGATATTTATGCATGGTTTATTTTTACCTTCATCGGAGGGCAAAGGATGACTAAACAAGAATAAGAAACTCAGTCTATTTGCCCTTTGTAACAAATGGCATAGAGGCCAACTAAGCCCAATTGAGACCAGCTTTCACTGCATAAACTGCCATTCAAACAAGGGATTTCTCTGAGCCTGTCAACTATGCACCTGGTCTAATGATAAAGATGAGCTCTTCTCATTCTTAACTAAAGTTGTTGTCTCCTGATGGTCACATAAACTTTGGAGGTCAGCTATTAGCTCTTTCAAAGCCTTACACAGGTCAGTAAGTCTTGAAGCCTTTTCAAAGCGGACCACTGTTGGTTTAATACACTGATGCTTCACCTTTGCTCATGTGTCAGAGATGCAGCATTGTACAGGGCCCCTTTATACGTGCCACTTCAATTCTCATTGTCTGATTTTAAAAAGCACTGGTCACTCAGTGCGGATTTGATGAGAATTGAATGCGGAAGCTGGAATTGGCGATGTCGGGACCTTAATTGTCTATTTGGAAACTCATCCATCAACATGTCACCACTGCGGTTGCAGCATCGGGGGACCTCGATGAATAAAATGTCAAGTCCTGGTTTTGAGTAGAAATGAGTGCTCTAGCCGATATTTCCACCTCAGCACGACCCATTAATCTGTACGTGTAGGCAAAAATTTAAACTAGGATATGTGGTGTGATAAACGAAGTAAAAACAACAGGCAGCCACTGAGTGTCTGAGTATGATTTTATCCAGTGATTGATTTTTGGCTTGTGGAGAGTTATTTTCTTTCAGCAGACATTAGCTTTGTGCCTGGCAACCTGAGTATTCAGCCCCACTGACCAGATAGGATATGTTTCCCAAAGCTTTCTAAAGGTTTAATGAGCAGTGGCCTATTTCCAGCAGAACCCAGGGAGACTCCCGTCTGCTGAAGTCATTTAGTGGTACACGCTGTCTCAGTCTCTCTCTCACACACATTCTCCCAAGAGAGCGAGAAAGAGATTAGAATGTAGACTACTACAGTGTGGCGATCACTATAGTCTTCGCATCCTAAGGTGCCTGACAGCAGATTGGTATTGCCCCATCTTGCAGAGTGCCTGGAACGGCGTTCAGATTAAAAGCCGGTAAGATGATTGTCTGAAAGGTCAATGTGTGATATATAAAGTCCAGTGACTTCTGGTTTCATTCCTGTGATGGATTCGAGCAGCCTTGTCCATTGTGTTGTACTTGCTCGGTCGCGTGGATTTAATGTCCACTGGAGAAGGCACTGCTTCTTCAGGAAGGTTTGCTGTGAATAAGATTGTCACAGCCTAACAATATCAGAATAAGAAGTTCATAACAATGCAGGTAAAATCAAAAGCAAGCAGTTTACAAGTTAAGAATAGGAGCCAGGGCATCAGCATTGTAGCTTTGCACTGTATTGTAACATGCAGAATTTCCCATTTGATGAAGGAAAGGTAAAGCTGTTATTCAAGACCAGACTATTGGCTGAGTGCTTCCTGCTGCACTTTAGTGGAATACTTTGCTGTGGTTTTGTGTCGTATTTGTTTCCTTTGTGTAACTCAGTGACAATATGACAGTCAGAACAAAGGTACGGTTCACTTTTTAGAAGGTGATGCTGTCTTTTAATTATATAATAATTAGGGGCAGCTCTGTGGCACAGCGATGGAATTACTGCCTTACAGCGCCAGAGACCCATATTCAATCCTGATTACGGGTGCTATCTCTATAGAGTTTGCATGTTCTCCCGTGCCCGCGTGGGTTTTCTCCGGGTACTCCGGTTTCCTCCCACAGTCCAAAGACGTACAGGTTTGTAGGTTAATTTGGCTCCGGTAAAATAATTGTAAATTGTCCCTAGTATGTAGGATAATGCATACTGAATGATAATGAATATGGGGATCACTGGCCGGTGCGGACTCGGTGAGCCGAAGGGCCTGTTTCTGCGCTGTACCTCTGAACTAAACTAATCTAAACTAAAATCCTCAATGCCTCCCCAGGCTACAATGAACAGTGAAATAAATCTGTTATATTTTGAGGCATTGTAATATAATGCAAGCTTCTCCTGATGGGATTTGGTATTTACTCTTCTGTGAGTTCTTTATACTCTGTATAGTGCTTGCTAAACAATTTCATCTCATGACAACATCAGAGGAAAAACATTAATCTTCTGAATGAATAATGTTCTTCAAGGTTCTATATATACTGTTTGTTATTCCTGAAAGGTGAAGAATAAATCAACTTAAAATTATTTATTGTGTGTCTCATTCTAGCACTTCTTGCATTTTATTTAGTGGACAGATTTATTTCCCAGGACTGAGCGAGCCTTTGTCTGTTTAAAGGGACAGTGGCACTCTAACAGAGAGATTTGAAATAGCCAGGGAGACTCTCTTAAATCCTTTCTCAGGTCCGTGACTTGTTAAAATGACCGTCCTGTGAGAGTGTAGGCTGAGCTCCACCTACTCATATGTACATCAATGTACCTTAAAGAAATATTTCACCTTTCCCATTCGTCACTGATCAAACATCCATTATTATGGTTGAAAGATTCTAAAACTGCTAAGAGGTACTCCGACCAGTCAGACTATCACCCTGATTACATTTAATCTCTGTTTGCCTTTTTGTCACCTTGTCCTAGGTGATCTATTCTCCATTTTCCTTAATCTGCATCTCTTTTGATCTTATTTTTACACCTTATCCTTCCTTATCTCTGTGTCTACCCCTCCCGTGACTCTCAGTCTGAAGAAGGGACTCGACCCGATTCTGTCCAGAGATGCTGCCTATCCCACTGAGTCACTCCAGCATTTTGTGTCTATCTTCGGTGTAAACCAGCACCTGCTGTTCCTTCCGACACACTTCGTCTGCGAAGAGGTTGTGCTGGCTTAATTTACTTTGTGGAAGTGTCTGAATTGCCCTGTACCTTTAAGACTTTATTTTTTTAAATCAGAACTGTAAAGACCAAAGAAGAGATGACATAAGACTGCCAGCTTTGCTCATTGAAGACTGGGAAACTCAGTTACAAGTTATTTAACAGACAAATAGTCAGGGAAGTTATGCAGGACCTGCACAGATTCAGTAATGTGGCCCCTTTGCATTAGGATTGATTAGCATTCAATCAATGCTCTCTTCCACTTAAGTGAGGAAAAGAAAAGAGCAGGAACAATGAATGATAGAGGTTTAGAAGTTATTGAGGAACAAAGGGACCTTAGATCTTAGTGTACAAGTGCATGGATCCCTGAAACTGGCAGCACATGTAGATGAGGTATGAAGATGTAAAGAGTTTCAATAGCTGGGGCATGGTACATAAGACCAGAGAGGTTACTAAACATAATTATAATTCTGGAGTACTATGGAGCTACTGATATGGAGTACTAATTAGAGTACCATGTGCAGTTTGTCCTCACACAATAGGAAGGATATGATTGCACTGGAGAGGGTGGAGGGGAGATTTATCTGGATGATGCTTTTCACTTATGAGGAAACAGCCTGGTTAGGCTGTACTAGTTTTCCTTGGAGCAGAGGAGATGAGGAGTGAGTGATAGAGGTGAGCAAAAGTATCAGAGGCATAGATAGAGTAGATAATAGTTTGCAGACAAGAAAATTGATGACGTTGTGGATCGTAAATAAGGTTGTCAAAGGATACGGCAGGAAATACAGTAGTGCAGAGAAATAGCAGATGGAATTTAATCTGAACAAGTGTGAGGTTTTGGACTTTGTGAGCCACAGGGAGATCAGGTCTGCATTATATTCCGCTACACTTGTCGCTTTACCTCCCCCCTCGACTCCATTCAAGGACCCAAGCAATCGTTCCAGGTGCGACAGAGGTTCACCTGCATCTCCTCCAACCTCATCTATTGCATCCGCTGCTCTAGATGTCAGCTGATCTACATTGGTGAGACCAAGCGTAGGCTTGGCGATCATTTCGCCGAAAACCTCCGCTCGGTCCGCATTATATTCTTCCTCCTCAATGTCAGAGGGGATGTGCCTTGCTTGACCTGCCCGATAATTAATATTGAGCATGTAACCTGATTTCAGTGATGTTGGCAGAAGGATAAATAATGACCAGAATAACAATAACTCATCAAAATTGCAGATGCTGGAAATCTGTAATATAAACGGAAAACACCTAGTTATCCACCTTCTGTGAATAACGAAACAGAGTTTTTGGTTGGATGTCTTCATTAAAACTGTGTTTTGCATAGATGGATAGCAGTGTGATAACTGTATAATAATATTTAATTTGAAAGGTATTAATTTAAAAATAAATATTATGAAAGACAATAGAACTCTTCTGCCATTTGAATAGTATTGTGGGAAATTCTGAATCAAAGTAGACGGGGGATCAATTTAACATCGCAAAAGACAGCATCACAGAGTGGTAATGTCTCTGTAATCCCCTGACTTTGTTAACTTTTGCAGAATGAGTTATGAGACCGAACTGATTTAGAAATACTTTTATCGATAAGTTAATCAACGTTGGCACTGTGCTTTTTGGATGGGGTAGCTTGAAAACAGATTGCAGTTCCTTGACTATGGCGCTGAAGAGGCTGAACCGTCCCTGAGGAAATGGTTTGAAATGCGCATCCTATTGCTTATGTTGGGGGAGCTGAGCCCATTCAACTGTAACCTTATTGAGGTGATCATTAAAAACAGCACCTCACAGCTGCTGCCTCGGTGAGCACCAGACAGAAGGGGAAAACCAAAGGGAACCTGATGATAAATACAGCTCCACAGTGGCAAACCCAGCTCCTCTGTGACACTTGCCTGCTGAAGACAGACCCCAGCAAGCCCACTGAACTGTCTGCAGTTTTCCCCAAAACATGGGCTGGATTATTAATTTAGAGCGGATTTCTGAAAGGAAAGAAAGCAAGAATGAACAATCATGGAAATGATGGAACAATTTGCATCTATGTACCTCTTTTCCAAAATGAATATGAACCATGGCAGCTTTCAGCCAATTAAGTATATTGTTATAATTTGGGGACATCAATCTGCAGACAGCAAGTTCCCACAGAGAAGTCAGAGTCAGAGGGTGGTGAATCTGTGGAATTCATTGCCACAGAAGGTTGTGGAGGCCAAGTCAATGGATATTTTTATAGTGGAGATTGATAGATTCTTTATTAGTATGGGTGACAGGGGTTACGGGGAGAAGGCAAGAGAATGGGGTTGAAAGGGAAAGATAGATCAGCCATGATTGAATGGCGGTGTAGACTCAATGGGCTGAATGACCTAATTCTGCTCCTAATACATGAATTTATGAAGCAGTATCTTTGATCCACTAGATTTAATCCCAGTCTGTTGACAGTAGCAAGCTCCATGAAGAGTTTAGCTATGGGCTTATGTTTAAATTACTGCTGGCTTACTTTCTTGCCTCGAAAATTCCTGAGTTGCTACACAAATAATGGCATCTCATCGTGACTCTCATATGTCTCATGCCATTGAGCCCATCAAGTGTATGCCAGCTTTCAAGGCAATGCCACATGACCATTAAAGCACCAATCCCACCAATTTACAGCAGCAAATTAATCTACCTATCAGCTTGTATATGGCTTGTGGGAGAACATTCTTATGAACTTTCACCATTCTCCGCTCATGCTTTATCTCTCTTCCTCCTCTATTATCTTTACAAGATTGAACCTGAAATTATGGAATGATTCAATCCTTTATTTCCTTCTTCAATCTTTTAATTAGCCTCCCCTTGCCTGGTAAGAAGCTGGATAATCAATTTCCCAGTGACTAGGGGCTGGAAATACACCATGAACTGATTTCCGATGTAGTTCTGAGTAATGTTTATTTGAGGGTGGCAGAATTCTTTGTCAATGTCCCAGCAATAAAAGAGTTTCAACCACTGAACCGTAAAAGACAAATGATTTGCTCATTTACATTTGTCTGTCGAAAGTCAGATAGAGTCAAAAGCGGCAATTAGTGGAGATTTATCAAACATCACTATTATCAAAACATACCCGAGATGCGGTGGAAATTACCAAGCCCAGGGGCAGTTAATAATGTGTGTGGGGTCAGACAGGGAAACAGTGAACTTTTCACATCAGTTGTGCAGGCTGATTTGACTAATTGGGATAGGCAAGGCAATTAATTAAGATCCTCTATACCAATCAAATTTCACCTGGGGCACCGCTACACAGTAATGACCAACGGCTGTTGGCGGTTGGAGAGCATGGATTGTCTGATTAATGATTGTTCCAATACAGTCGATAGTGCACCCAAGAGTGCGTAGAACAGCGGGACAGTGAGGTAAAAGACCCCGGGAATTATCAACATATTCTGCCAAGCAACACGAACTGGAAGAAGCAATAAAGGTTTCAAGGGAGGCTGAATAATGGGCAAAATACACATCATTTTGTGTGGAATAACAGTACCTCATGGCCTGTGAAGTGAATTAGTTTAAGGGAAGCGGAGGGAAAGCAGTCACGTGTATCCATTTAGTGGGCTCTGTTCAGCTTTCGTCCACTGATGCAAGCTGAAATTTCACAGTTTTAAAACACAAACCCACTTTTCCCAGTCCCTACAACCGACAACCTGCTCTAGAGCTAACCCTATTATTTTGCAAGTCTATGTTTGAGTTAGCACCACCCTGATACAATGATATCAAATAGGGACATGAAAATCAAAAACAGCGGAGGCTGGAAATCCGAATCAAAAATAGAAAATGCTGGAAATACTCAGCATGACGAGCAGCATCGGTTGAAAGAGAAACAGCGAATGTTTCACATCTAAACTCCTCATTCTAGGTCGGCAAATGCTCCTGGACCTGAAACATTGAACAGGGTCACACTCATACATCCCGCTGTGTCCATGTTCAGCAAGGTTGGCTCTGTGGACTCACATTTACCCAAAGTTCAATAGTGTCTGTCTCAGGAAGATGCAAAAGACTTAAAGTTAGCCATTATTCTTATGGAGTGAAGCCAATTATTCCATCAAGTCTTGAACATATTTAATGTGCTGAAGGCAGGCAGACAAAATGAAAATGTTCAAATACAGGCCGGTTTTTCATGGCCGAGAGTGGCCCCATGCCTCTGTGTTCAGTTTTTTCTCCTAGTTGCTTGGCTTACGTCTGTGGATATGAGTGCTTCCTCCCGAGCTATCACATCCATTGGCAGGACGGGGCAGTCTCTGATGGTAGGACAGCTACCCTAGCACAGAAGCTCCTGCAGTCTAACTGGAGAAATGGCAATGAAATCACCCAGCATCATTGTGCTCAAAAGCACAGGCCCCTAGAAACCCGTGAGTCCTGCTACAGACTCCTGTGAACCAGTGAAGGCTGCAAGTGAACCTCTGCCTCTCCTGAAAGGACTGTCAGGGTCCTTGGACAGTGTCAGCTGTGTGAGGGCCCCTTTAAACCATGCACATGCCTTGAAGGGATGTTGTGAGTGGCCAACACTGCATCCCACCCAGAAAATGATGGTCCACTTTATCCTGGCAATGCCCCGAAAGATCATGGCACAGTGGATTATGTCATTCCATGCACATCTTTGGCCACAAATATCCAGCACACACTTGCGACAGGAAGTGGTGGGTCTAATATAATGCATTATGTCATCCTGGTTGAAAGGTAGGGAATTCAAGACGCCAACAAACAATATAGACACAACATTTTCACTCAGTGGGACAGGCAGCATATCTGTGTAGAAGGAACGGGTGACATTTTGGGTTGAGACCCTTCTTCAGACTGAGAGTCGGGAGTGGGAGATAGAGATATGGATGGGTAAGGTGTGAAAAGGGACATTAAAGGGGACAAAGGTCAAGGAAAATGTAGAATAGATTATTGTTACCTGAGGGGAAGGTGACGACGAGGCATACAATAATTTAATTTAATCAGGAGGACAGCCAAACTAGTCAGAGAACTAGGATGGGGGAGGGATGGAGAGAGAGGGATAGGAAGGGTTACTTGAAGTTTGAGGTCAATATTCATACTGCTGTCTAAGTGTAATATGAGGTACTGTTCCTCCAATTTGCGTTGGGCTTCATTCTGACAGTGGAGTGGACAGAATGGTCAGTGTGGGAATGGGAGGGGGAGTTAAAGTGTTTAGCAACGGGAGATCACATAGTCTATGCGGACTGAGCGGAAGTGTTCAGCAAAATGATTGCCAAGCCTCCGTGTGATCTCGCTGATATATAAGAGTATACACCTGGAACAGCGGATACAGTAGGTGAGGTTGGAGGAGGTGCAGGTGAACCTCTACCTCACCTGAAAGGACCGTTAGGGTCCTTGGACGAAGTCGATGGAAGAGGTATAGGAACAGGTGTTGCATCTTATGCGGTTGCAGGGGAATGTACCTGGGGAGAGGATGGTTTGGGTGGGAAGGGATGAGTTAACCAGGGCGTTGCAGAGGGAACGGTCTCTGCGGAAAGCGGAAAGGGGTGGAGTAGGGAAAATGTGGCTTGGATCCCGTTGGAGGTAGCGAAAATGTTGGAGGATTATGTACTGTATATGATGGGTGAGGACTAGGGGGATTCTGTCCCTGTTGCGACTGGGGTGAAGGGGAGCAAAGTGGAGCTGTAGCATACTGAGGAGACCCCTATGAGGGCCTCATCTATGATGGAAGAAGGGAATCCCCATTCCCTAAAGAATGAGGATATCGCGGATGTCATGGTATGCAACACCTCATCTTGGGCGCAGATACAGCATTGACGGAGGAATTGGGAGTAGAGTCTTTGCAGGAGGCAGGGTGGGAAAAAGTGTAGTCAAGATAGCTGTGGGAGTCTGTAGGTTTATAATAGATGTCAGTTGATAGTCTATCTCCTGTGATGCAGACGATGAGATCAAGAAAAGATTGGAAGATGTCGGAGATGGTCCAAGTGAATTTGAGTGAGGATGGAAATTAGTCGTAAAGTTAATTAAATCGGTGAGTTTTGCCCGAGTGCAGGAGGTAGCCTCGATGCAATCGTCAATGTAGCGGAAATAGAGTTTGGGAATAGGGCCAATTGTACGCCTGGAACAGGAATTGTTCCATGTAACCTACAAAGAGGCAGGCATAGCTGGGGCCAATGCAAGTGCCCATGGTGAGCCTTGGATTTGGAGGAAGTGGGAGCAGTCGAAGGAGATGTTGTTAAGATTAAGGCGGAAGAGAGTGTTGGTAGAGGGGAATTGGCTGGTTCTGCAGTCGAGGAAGAAACGGAGGTGCTTTAAGACCTTCCTGGTGGGGAGTGGAGGTGTAGAATGACCGAACATACATAGTAAAGATGAGGAAGTGGTGGCCTGGGAAATGGAAATCATTGAAGAGCTAAAGGGCGTGTGAGGTGTCTTGGACATAGGTCAGGAGGGATTGGCCAGGGGGGATAGGATGGAGTTGAGGTATGTGGAAATGAATTCAGTTGGACAGGAGCAGACAGAAACAACAATATAGCAATTTATAATGTGCTAATAAAGATGGTGCACAGCAAGCCAGCTTGTAGACGCTGTTTAACACTGAATTACCCACTTGAACACTAAACTTATATCTTGGTAAAATGACAAGACACGTGTCTTCTGAGCGTGAAATCTCCCATTTTATCCTTTTGCACAGCTTATCTTCAAGCTTGCAGCAATGCGAATGAATGTTAATTCCTTCTGCAATGAGTCAAAGTCAAAAGTCAAAGTAGCCTTTATTGTCATTCACTTCAAGGATAATTGCAAATTACCAATAAATGTGGCCTTGCCTGCAATGCACCTATCTCATGAAAGAAATGAAATTAATTGTCATATGTACCGATAATGAATTTCTTACTTGAGCTGCATAACAGGCCTGTAAACACAACACACACTCTTTACAAAAGCTCTGTAAAGGTTGAGCATTACAGAACAGTGTTGTCAGCTTTGGTTGTATAACATCATGATGTGTCAAGTTTAGCATGGCCTTCTCTAATGATCTATTGCAGGTTCCCACAACAGGTACAATGTCTGTGGTCAGCTGTTACAGGGGTCTTCCTATAAAAGGATGTTACTACTAGAGTTGAGTGGGAGTTTACTCCCAGGGTATCGGAGGGAGCTGAATTGTGCCAGTAGGAGGCATGTCTTTTGTGCAAGAAGGTGCAGAAGGTTCCTGCAGAGCTACAGCCAGACACTTCTGGCAGAAGGTTGCTCAGCAGTCTCTGAACATGAGTCTTTGGGGAAGTCTGCAGAGCAGGTAAATCTCCATCTCCATACGCTGCTGTTAGCTGAATGGGGAGTTGACAGAGTCTCCTGTCCTAGGGAGTCCATCGAGAACGAAAGGGGACTCGGCAGGGTGGTCGCCGAGAATGAAGGTGGGGACCCAGCGGGGGGCCTCCGAGAATGAAAGGGGACCGGCGGGACCATCGAGAACAAAGAAGGATCTGGTGGGGAGGGGGGCCAAGAACGATGGGGGACCCGGCAGGGGGGGGGGGGGGGGGGGGGGGGGGGGGGGGGGGAGAGCACGTCGAGAATGAAGAGTGAAAATCATTGAATAGAGTAGAGAGTTGGGTTAGTTAGACTCACCATAGCAGCAGCGGTGAGATGTGGCAGAGAACAACAGCAGCAGCAACAGCAGCAGCAGCCTGAAATGATGCTGAGGCTTGTAACCTGAGAGTGAAGGTGACCCTGACCAGGGTACTTAAGGAAGTGGATCTAGAAATCGTGGATGCATTGGTGATAATTTTCCAATGTTCTATAGACTCAAGATCAGTTCCTGTGGATTGGAGGGTAGTTAATGTTATCCAACTTTTTAAGAAAGAAGGGAGAGAGAAAACAAGGAATTATAGACTAGTCCGAGTCAGCATGGATTTACGAAGGGGAAATCATGCTTGACTAATCTTCTGGAATTTTTTGAAGATGTAACTAGGAAAATGGACAAGGGAGAGCCAGTGGATGTAGTGTACCTGGACTTTCAGAAAGCATTTGATAAGGTCCCACATAGGAGATTAGTGGGCAAAATTAGGGCACATGATATTGGGGGTAGAGTGCTGACGTGGATAGAGAAGTGGTTGGCAGACAGGAAACAAAGAGTAGGGGTTAATGGGTCCCTTTCAGAATGGCAGGCAGTGACTAGTGGGGTACCGCAAGGCTCAGTGCTGGGACCGCAGCTATTTACAATATTATCAATGATTTGGATGAAGGGATTCAAAGTAACACTAGCAAATTTGCAGATGACACAAAGCTGGGTGGCAGTGTGAACTGTGTGGAGGATGCTATGAGAATGCAGGGTGACTTGGACAGGGTGGAGGAGTGTGCAGATGCATGGCAGATGAAGTTTAATGCGGATAAATGTGAGGCTATCCACTTTGGTAGCAAAAACAGGAAGGCAGATTACTATCTAAATGGTGTCAAGTTGGGAAAAGGGGAAGTACAATATGGATCTGGGGGTCACTGGATTGCAGGACTGTCATATGCTGAGAGAATGGAGCAGCTGGGCTTGTACACTCTGGAGTTTAGAAGGATGAGAGGGTATCTCATTGAAACATATAAGATTGTTAAGGGTTTGGACACGGTAGAGGCAGGAAACACGTTCCCGATGTTGGGGGAGTCCAGAACCAGGGGCCACAGTTTAAGAATAAGGAGTAAGCTATTTAGAACGGAGACGAGGAAACACTTTTTCTCACAGAGATTGGTGAGCCTGTGGAATTCTCTGCCTCAGAGGGCGGTGGAGGCAGGTTCTCTGGATGCTTTCAAGCGAGAACTAGATAGGGCTCTTAATAATAGCGGAGTCAGGGAATATGGGGAGAAGGCAGGAACGGGGTACTGATTGGGGATGATCAGCCATGATCACATTGAATGGTGGTGCTGGCTCGAAGGGCCGAATGGCATACTCCTGCACCTATTGTCTATTGACCCCCATGTGTAATGCAGTCTAGATGCAAGTGGGGTGCTGGAGGTCACAGATCTGAGAGAAAACAAGAGGTATAGTTTGAGTGCTGGCCCTGTAAATAGCGTGGTTTCGGGGGGAAGCACGGGGAGGAAATACTGGTTCCCTGTGAATTTAAATAGCAGTCACTGTTCAGATTAAAGAGGCTCACAATCTATCTAGGTATTGAACTACTGTTGTCTGCAGTGCTCATATCAAGCCTTCCCCCATGCTGTTTCCCTTCCGCTATTTCCACATTCTCACCACGAGAAAAAAAGTGTCATTGGTAGGATCCCGCTGCGCACAATTTAACAATGGCCTTTCCTACATTCAAGAAACAGTTAGACAGGTACATGGATAGGACAGGTTTGGAAGGTTATGGACCAAGCGCGGGTAGGTGGGACTAGTGTAGCTGGGACATGTTGGCCCATGTGTGCAAGTTGGGCCGAAGGGTCTGTTTCCACACTGTATCACTCCATGACTCTATTGCAACAGTAACTACACTTTTAGTTATTCCAATGGTTGTAAGATGTTTGGGATGTCCTGAGGTCACAAGAGCTCAATATAAATCCAGCTCATTATTTTTATTTTGTTCCCATGGAACAGCCAATGCCAACGGGTTCCTTGCCAACCCTTACTCATCCACATCACTTTCCTGTAAGCATTCTGTTACAGAGATTTAAAGGTGGATGATAATCAAGAACTAGAGGTCTTGGGTTGAAGGTGAGAGCAGAAACATTTAATGGGAACCTGAGGGGGCAACCTTTTCACACAGAGGGTGATACCTATGTGGAATGAGCCATCAGAGGAAGTGCGAAAGGCAGGTACAATAACAATTTTTAAAAGGTATATTGCCAGGTATATAGATAGGATAGGAAAGGTTCGGAGGGAGACAGGCCAAATACAAGCAAATGAAACAAGTATACATGGGCATCTTGGATGGCATGGATGAGTTAGGCAGGATGAGGGCTGCAGCAGCAGAGAGGCATCAGCTAAGCCCCATTGCCTGCAGTTGTGTGGCCAGCAATATTTTTGGCGTTGATCTCTGCAGCATTCTGTCGGATAATTTAAAGGCTGCTTACTAAAAGAGCCAAAACACTCAACCTCTTTGCAGGCTTTATGCCAAAAATCCAATAGTCTTTAGACACTATTGTCTACAACTTGGACAACGCTTAATTTAGTTTAGAGATACAGCGTGAAAACAGATCCTTCGGCCCACTGAATCCATGCCAACCAACCGTACAAGCACTATTCCACATACTAGGGACAATTTACAATTTACAGGAGCCAATTAACCTACAAACCTGTACGTCTTCGGAGTGTGGGGGGAAATCGGAGCACCTGGAGAAAACCCACGCGGTCAGAGAGAGATTGTACAAACTCCATACAGACAGCACGCGTAGTCAGGATCGAACCATAGTTAGGATTGAACTGGGGTCTCTGGCATTGTAAGGCAGCAACTCTACCGCTTCCACCACTGTGTTGCCCTTAGAAGTGCATAGGTGGAAGGGTGTGGATGACAGTATTCCACCTCCAAACTGATATAATAGGGAGGGTGGGCTTTTACTTAATATTTTTTTTATAATGCCTACATTATCTTGTTTTGTTTATTCCTGCCATGCTGTTCATCAACAATATTTCTGTCATACCTCTGCAGCTCTCTGGCAGATGATTCAGTGGGTCTCCAGTCAGATCCCTTTGGAATCAGTGGGCTGCATGATGCTAGGTTGTGAGATCCCTGGCTGCTCTTCAGAGATTAAAGTGTCATCACCTTTTCAAGTATGCTGGGAGATTTGGCAAGACAGAGTGGTAGAGAGCTGGACAGGCATCACCCACTGCTCTGTTCAACTCACAGCAAAGCACAGCATTTTGGGGCACAGCGATTGTGTTGCTGCCTTATAGCACCAAAGACCTGGGTTCAATCCTGACTACAGGTGCTGTCTGTAAGGAGTTTGTACGTTCTCCCTGTGAAAGTGTGGGTTTTCTCCGTGTGCTCCGGTTTCCTCCCACACTCCAAAGAGGTGCAGGATTATAGTTTAATTAGCTTAGGTAAAAGGGAAAATTGTCACTAATGTGTGGGATAGTGCTAGTGTACGGGGTGATCGAAGATTGGCGCATTCAGTGGCCCGAAGAGCCTGTGTCCATGTTGTATCTCTAAATTCTAAACAATGCTCAGGATTTTAATTCAAACCAACTGGTTTAGCATCACAAATCTCTCAGCTATTTATGCTTCACAGGAGATAACCTTCCTCCCTAAACCTCAGCCCGTACCCTACTTCACCTCCTTTATTCTACTATTTTTTGTGGCTGTCTCTATTCAGTATCCCTTAACTGCATCCTTACCATTCAGCTCACCTCTTGACATATCAATATTCGAATTCTGTATGAATACCATATTCCAACCATTCCTCGTGTATTCGATATCCCAGCCATTCCTTAATGATTCCAGATTCCAATCATTCCTAGAGATATTCCACATGCTAACCTTGAGAATGTAATATCCCATCACTTATCGAGTGTTTGATATGTTAAACATGCCCTGAAGTATTTCCTACTCCATCTACATGAGTTATTTGCTGCATTCAATGCCAAATATACTTACACCACCTACAGATAGAAACATTTCACTTTGTTCATCATATAAAACAGTCTCAGAAAGTTAACATCCTCTCCCAGAACTCTTGTTATCTTCACACTTGGCTTTCACCAACTGGTTCTAGGAAGCTGGCCTGTTTGTAAAATAGACCTGGAATTTTATCTAGCTTTAAATTTTGTTCATGTGTCAGAGTGTGAGAGAGTTTGCTGAAATGTTATTTTAACCACAAAAGATATATTGGGCCGGAGATGTTTTGTGCCGAATGTTTACGCTCCCTCTGATTATAAATTAGTCATGGGCTATTGACTATATCTATGAAGAGCCTACACTGCCCGTATTCTTGAATCGACCTGAGGCTGCTGATGAGAAAATAAAGTACCTGAGTGACAAAATAATGGATTTTAAAACAGGGATCAAACCTGTTTGCTTCCATGCAGTTGCTTTGGCCTGTAAATATTTTAACACATGATGCATATTGGAAATGTACTTCTGAGTTGAAAATGCTATTTTTATTCTCCAATTACAGGAGGTTAAAAAATAAAAAATATTTTTATAACCCTTTTCTGCACCCCAGAATACCCCAATCATTTTCAAGCCAATTAATGACTGTGGAACATAGACACTGTTGAATGGCAGGTAATACTTCAACCACATTGTACAGAGTATGATCCCACAACCTAATGATATAATGTGTGAGGCTCAATGGGCAGCAGTGAATAATGTCACTTACCATCCCTTATTTAGTAACTTTCTACTCACTTCCATTTACCAGGGTTCTAACACAGTATGGCAACAGATTGTGTTGTAGATTTTAAGACCATAGTATCCTTTTGGTGCTGGGAATGATCCCTAAAATGTGCAGAGGCTCATGTGTTTTATATGTGCTCTTTTCACAGCAAAAGAGTGGGATGTAGGGGAAGAACCTACCATGAACTCAACTTAACATAGTTCACAGACTCAATTTAACATACAAGGTATATAGGTCTGCCAACATTGGGTGAGAGTTGGGAATGAGAAATTGCGATAGACCAAGTCCGAGGGAGCGCAGCGACCGAGAGGGGGGGGGGGGGGGAGGGGGGGAGAGGGTGCGGAAGTGGGGGTGTCCCCCCTCCCATTGGTACAGAGCTTTTGCATTTTTCAGCTTGAAATTGGGCAATCTGGTGCATACTGCAGCGAGTCATTTAACTACCACTTGAATGCAATATTTATGCTTTAAATTGGATTAGCTATGAATGTTAGGCTAAATTACACTCCTAATTACATTCCACAGTAGAGCCAGGTGCAGCACATGAATGATCTTAGTATATTCATGTATGTAAATCAGATTATATATCAGAAAAAAAAGGCTGATTTAGGCACTCGATCGTGAAAAAGCCATTATCTTGGTGAAATCATCAGAAAAGGCATGAAAAGGCACATGGCATTCATGGCAAAATCCTGGCTAGCCATTATTATATCTGCTCCCATCGCCCCAGCTCTGGCAGCACATTCGGGGTATTGTCTGTGTACAGAAAGCCATGCCCCACACATCCCCTTTAAACTTTCTCACCCTCACATTAAAGCTGAGCCCTAGGATAAATGTCTGGCCATATCTAAGCCTTTCTCTATTTAAGTGTACTTCTATCCTCAGTTTCCAAGGGTGTAGAGAAAACAATCCAAGATTGTCCAATCTATCCTTATAGCTGATACGTCGTAACCCAGGCAGCGTCCCAATAAGCCTCTTCCGTACCCTCTCCAAAGCATCCACATCCTTCCTGTAATAAGACAATCAGAACTGCACACAATACTCTAATGTAGCTTAACCAAAGTATTATACAGCTGTAAACCTCAAATAAAATTCTTGTACTCAAGAAAGGAGGGAAGCTGAAAG
This sequence comes from Amblyraja radiata, assembly GCF_010909765.2. Lineage (NCBI taxonomy): Eukaryota > Metazoa > Chordata > Chondrichthyes > Rajiformes > Rajidae > Amblyraja > Amblyraja radiata. The sequence continues at coordinate 22,810,767 of NC_045969.1, forward strand.
CAGGAAACCACAGGCCAATTTCTCAACCACATGCTAACTTACCTCAACCTCTGTCATTGGAAGGCTCAAATGACTGCAGATGTTGCAGCAAAAACAAACTGCTGGAGAAACTCATTGGATTGTGGAAAGGGACAGTCAGTGCCTTGGGTTGACACCCTGCATCAGAGTTGAAAGTATAGAGGGGAGGTAGCCAGCATGCTGAATCTTCAGCCACATATTTACCACATTTACGAGGATTTTGCCAGGACTAGAGGGTGTGAGCTATAGGGAGAGGCTGAGTAGGCTTGGTCTCTATTCCTTGGAATGCAGGAGGATAAGATGTGATCTTATATAGGTGTATAAAATCATGAGAGGAATAGATTGGGTAGATGCACAGAATCTCTTGCCCAGAGTAGGGGAATTGAGGACCAGAGGACATAGGTTCAAGGTGAAAGGGAAAAGGTTTAATAGGAATCTGAGGGGTAACTTTTTCACACAAAGAGTGGTGGGTGTATGGAACAAGCTGCCAGAGGAGGTAGTTGAAACTGGGACTATCCCAACATTTAAGAAACAGTTTAGACTGGTACATGGATAGGACAAGTTTGGAGGGATATGGACCAGGCACAGGAAGGTGGGACTAGTGTAGCTGGGACATGTTGGCTGGTGTGCGCGTTGGGCCGAAGGGCCTGTTTCCACCCTGTTTCACTCTATGACTATGACTCTATGACACTATATGCAAGAGGAACTGGTACTGACCAATTTCAAAGTAGTTACACCTTTCTGACAGGCTCAGGGTGAATCACCAGAGCTTCCTGCTGTTCCTAAGTGAGACACCGGTGGAATTAGTGGTAAAGCTAGTGGAGGAGCAAGGAAAACTGCTCATGTACCGTCCACATCTAACTGCTCCTGTTCTTTACATTTCTGTGAAACAGCTAATTCCCAGCAGCACCACCATCTTATAAATAATAAACAGAAACGCTGAGAGAAAATGAAAGACACACACTTTCCCTCGATGCCCCTGTGGCTTTTCTCTCAGCTCAGAATGTAACTACAATGACATTCCAGATTTGGCAGCTCATTCACAGTCTTGGGATTCAGGGCTCAGAGAAAAACTACTGACAACTTAACAATGATAGCCCTTAATACAGTACCTGTTATAGGATTAGTGATGTAGATTTACAGGTGAGAGAGTGAGGAACATTAATGATGTTAAATCAGATCATTCCAAGAAGAGTGGGCCTCAGAACAAGTACAAATTCTTCACTTACTGCTTTTCTCTTCCCTCCACGTCCATCACAGAGGAAGCTGAAAACATTGCATGAAAAGCCCTGACTGTCTCTGATATTCGAGCCTAGGGTCAGCCCTGTCACTTCGAAAGGTCAGTGTTAATTCTGTGTGTAAGCAAAATACAAAAGCTGCAGGCAAGAGACATGCGACCAGGGCACACGAGGGAATTCAAACCAAGATGAGGTTGAAAGGGACAGATACTTAATCAGATTCCCTCTTGCAGCCGTGAAGCAAGCTAAATAGTTAATGAAATGTTCATCGAGCTGAAAGTTCAGATACTTGCTATGCCTGCTGAAAGAGATTGTATCAGTGAAGGACATCTGTGAAATATCATCCAGTCTAATGTGTTCAGCCAAAATGCCAGGTCTCCCAGTTGTATTCCAGTTGTGAAAGCACAGCAGTGAATCCGTTCACTTGGGCTTGTCATTATGGCTAACTTGGCATTCCATGATATTAAAGGTGAGGACATATTACATTATATTACATGTTGCATTAGATTACATTAGAGAAAAGTAAGACAAAACCAAATTTGCAGCTGATTTGGGTGCCTTCTCTGGCTCACAAACAGTGCAGAGTTGTTTAGGAGTGGAAGGGGGGTGGAGGGTTGAGTTGAAGTTGGTGAGTGCATGCCTGTTTCTTACCTTATCCACCCAGTGCAACTCTGGATCAGTGAGGTGATTAACATCCTGGTTACTCACCCAGCCTGAAGTTGCTGGGAGCTTGAATGAATCTCAGTTTAGTTTAGTTTAGTTTAGAGATACAGTGCAGAAATGGGCCCTTCGGCCCATCAAATCTGCACCGACCAGCAATCCCTGCACACTATCACTATCCTACACCCATTTTACAATTTTACCAAACCAATTAGCCTACAAACCTGTACGTCTCTGGAGTGTGGGAGGAAACCGGAGAAAACCCAAGCAGGTCAGGGGGAGAACGTACAAACTCCCTACAGACAGCACCCGTAGTCAGGATCGAACCCAGGTCTCTGGCGCTTAGGCAGCAACTATACTGCTGCGCCACTGTGCCACTTCAAATTAATTGAAAGAAACGGCATGGAAACAGGTCAAACCCAGGTCTCTGGTACTGTGAGGCAGTGGTTCTATTAGCTATGCCACTGTGCCGGCTTTAAAGCTGAGGATTTAATTTTAACCTGGTTGACTAGGCAAGCTGCAAGGATAGGATAACGGGAGACTTCTTTCATTCTTCCATCATCACTATCTGATCTAATAATACTCAAGCCTTGGGAGGATGAAGTTCAGACAGGTATTTTTATTTTCTAGGAAAAGCAAAAATGACTCTGAAACCCACACAAGCTTACTCTTCCTGTATGGGGGAGTGAAGGGTTTTGCAGGAACAGCACTGGTGGTGTCTCTCCAGTACTTTGAGGCTTTTGCTGAAAGTAATCCATGTCTCAGAAGTGCAAAAAAAGGACACAAATCAATGCTGCTAAATGGGCCATGTGTCATTCTGGCTTTGAGCTTCTGATCTTCAAGCAGCTTTTCCTCAGAGGTCATAAGTTATTCCAGTGCAGTGGGGGCAATGGTGAATTTCATCTTTGATGTCTGCCTTTATTGAAGAATGGCTCAAAAGATATACAAAGTGGTTCATGTTCTCATCAAAGATCATTATTGTTTGAGGATGGTATTGTACAGCCGGGGCAGGCTGGAAGAAGACTCTTTTCTTTTTCTTCACATGTTATGTGGAAGGCCTATGCTTCAATGAGAGTGTCAATGATGACCAGGAGCTCGAAGCCCCGTTCGTGTACTGCAGCTTAATGATTACATTTGGGGTGACCTCCCTCTGGAGTGAAGACAAACTAACATGCACACATCCAGTCTGAAGGTTATTGCAGAGTTGAGTCATGGGCAGAACAGCCATCATCATATGGAATGGAAGGAAAGAATAGAGAGACTAGGTCGCCTACTCTTGTTCTTATTTCCTTGATTCGTGTAAGTATGATTGAAAGGATTGTTGTGCAGCTTGGCATAACATTACGATTTTCCTCTTTTGTGTTTGTTAGTATCATGGCTTGTCCACCATCATACAACAGATGGAAGATGAAAATAAATGCCAGGTGGATGCGGGTACTACGGGTGCTGTCTGCATTGTGTTTGCATGTGGGTTATTTCCACATGCTCCGGTTTCCTCCCACATTCCAAAGACGTGCAGGTTTGTAGGTTAATTGGCTTCTGTAGATAGCCCCTAGAGTGTAGGAAAGAACGAGTGCATGGGTGATCGCTGGTTGACTCAGCCTGGGAAAAGCAACAAGAGAATCTTCCACTGCCCCCTCAAGTGTGCAGACTGGTGTCCCGGTGACAGAGGCTGATTCATCCTATGAGAGAGAGATCATCTCACTCAGTCGCCATTTTAGATGGGTAATAGTCGTAGAGTCGTACAGCATGGATACTGTCCCTAGGGCCCAGCTTGCCCATGCTGACCAAGGTGCCTACCCGCATTTGGCCCATATCCCTCTAAACCTTTCTGATTCAATAACCTGTCCAAATGGCTGTATAATCCTTGTCTCAGCTACCTCCTCCAGCAGCTCATTCCATATACGCACCACCCTCTGTGTGAAAATGTTGCCCCTCAGATTCCGATTTAATCTTTCCCCGCTGACCCACAAACCTCTGGTCCTCTGGTTCTAGATCCCTATTCTGGGGGGGAGGGAGTAGACTTTTCATCTACCCTCTCGGTTCCCCTTATTTAATGGAATGTGCCCTCTCAATCCTACGGTTTGATGCCTACCCAATCATGTAACAATTCTGCAAACAAAAGGTAGCATCAATCTGCTGGTAAATCATTCCATAGAGGGGATTTGGAAGGGATGGAGCATGGATTAGAGCTGTGTATATATGTGCGTGAAAGATTTATGGCACTGTTGCGTTTTCGTCCCCTGCTGAATGAATAGGAACCACGTACAAACCACATACATGACAAAGGTCAATGACCAGTCCTTACAATAGGTAAACATCCTTCAACCTCACTGACAGGCGTCTAAGGCCTGAGCTACTTGAACCATTTTTATATTGTGGCCTTTGCAAGCACTTCCTGGCCTCGTGCCGTTAATAGCACAGAGGGCACTGTGACTTCTCATAAGCAGGCCCTTGCTGAGAATCAGCAGTTATCCAAGGTTGTCCTGAAGTTTCCAGGAATTTAAACTCTAATTCCTGGACACTGCCATGAGCAATCATCGAGAAGAGAAACAGAGTTCTTGCAAATATTGTGTGAGCTTTCAATTATTGTTAGTGGTTGTAAAAATATTGATGTGCAGAGTTTGACCGACAGTGAAGGGATATCAGTTGGGTATTACAAGGTTAAATGTCATAATGATGGTCATGTAGGACAAACTATGGCAAGAGCGAAGGGCAGCACCAGGTGGATGGAGGTGTAAGGTCATGGAATATGTCTAACTAGAATAGCTCTCTTTATGAGGTCAGCACAGAGATGCGACAGATGATGATGACACACCTCACAACCCCAGCAACCCAGGTTCAAACCTGACTCTGGATAGAGTGTGCACATTCTCCCTGGTTGTTTTCCCTAGACACTGGAAGGCTGAGGGGTGACCTGAAAGAGATGTTTAAAACCATGAGAGGCAAGGAGAAAGTAAATAGTCATCATCTTTTATCCAGGGAAGGGGGGGGGTCTAAAACCAGAGGGCAGAGGTTTAAGCTGAGAGAGGAAAGATTTAAATGGAGCCTGAGAGGACAATTCTTTCACAGAGAGGGTGATGAGTATGAGGAGCATGCTGTTAGCGGAAATCATAGAGATGAGTACAATTACAATTTATAAGACATTATGGCAGTACATAGATTGGAAAAGTTCAAATTCACTGCCCTCAAATGCACTTGGACTCACTGACATCTCTCTCCCCTTTCTTGATCTTTCTGTCTCTATCATAGTGGACAGACTCTCCAATGCGTCCACTGCAAACCCATCTACTCCCAGTTATCTGGGCTACATGTTCTCCCACACTGCCTCTTGCAAAGACGCCATCCTCTTCTCTCAATTTCTCCGTCCCCCACTGTACTGGGCGGCACAGTGGCGTAACGGTAGAGCTAGCGTCAGAGACCCAGCTTCAGTCCTGAGATGTTGTCAGTACAGAGTTTGAATGTTCTCCCAGTGACTATGTGGATTTTCTCTGAGTGCTCTGGTTTCCTCCCACACTCCAGAAACGTACAGGTCTGTAGGTTCATTGGCTTTGGTAAAATTGCATGAGCTTGCAACAATGCTGTCCATTCATGGCTGATCTTTAACCTTAGTGTAATTTCTTTGCCCTAGACTTCAAAAGTCTTCTTGCTATCTCTGCTGAATACATTCGACAACCAAGCCTCCACATCCCTCTTGAGTAGAGAATGTCAAAGATTCATGATCAGCTGGGTGCAGTAATTTCTTCTCTTCCTATTCAGAATGTTATTTCCTAGACTGTGACCCAGGCTATAGACACTCCAGGCAGAAGAAACGTCTTCCTTCCATTGACCCTGTCAAGTCCCATTGAGTAGATTTAGTATTAAAGCAACAATGCTACTTTGAAGAATTTCAACATGGTGTTTTTTCATCAGATTGTAAAAATCAAACGAATAAATTAAGTTGTAGAGTTAACTTCCTCCCTGAAATGTGCACAGTTTTGGGAAGGAGGATTTAAGTGTGAAGCTGTGGGTTGAAACATTTTTAACTTTGAAGCAAGAAACAATGAATTCAAATCCCATCCCAGAGGCATTGAATAAATACATTAGGTGATGCATTACTGCCGAGCAATGCGACTGTCAGATATGCTGTTTTTTGTTAAACCTGTCCTCTCAATTGGTTCTAAAAGATCTAGTAGCATTTTACAGCAAAGTGCGGGAGATAATCCTGTAACACTGAACAAATATTTGTCCCTCAATTAGTATCATTTAATCAGGCATGCTGGTAAATTATCCTATTTATTTTCTGGGACCTTGTTCTATTCAAATGGCTGCTGTGTTTACTAAAATGCAATTTACTCTTGTGCTTAAAAGTACCTCATTGGCTGTGAAGCTCGGGCTTGTTAAAGGGTATTAATGTAACATTAAGCAACTAGAATTCCCTCTCTGTATGCCACTCATGAAGAATGATTTGAAACAAAGGGAGATTAAAGATGTCATCAGGATTGAGAGTTAATGTGAAATATATAACTGTTTAAAATGTCGCAATACAGCAAACTATACTGTGATGGTGCACTGTGATGATACTCGGGGTGCCTTACACGAGCCAATTCAATTACCAGCGTGCCTTTGAGATGTGGGAGGGAGCTGGAGCACCCTGTGATGGTGCACAGAAATCGTGCAGTGATGGTGTGCAATGAGAATACAGTGATGGTATGCTGTGAAGGGGCCACCATGATAATAAACAGATGATACACAATGATGGTGCACAGTTAGGAAACACAGATGATGATGCTCAGTGACAGGGAACAGTGACGAGGAACAGTAATGGGACCTAGTGATGGGGAACAGTAATTAATAGTTCAATTGTTCTTTTATTATCACATGTACCAAGGTACAGTGAGATCCAGTTTTACAGATCAGTAAGATTATTGCCATGCATAAATACAATCCCCGGTTAAGTACATAATGCATAGAAAGTTTCTGTTTCAAACAGCCCGCTGAGTCTGCATGCAAGAGTCGCTAGTTTAGATGCCATTTCACAGTCCCAACCATTGCTGGCCATAAAGGCCTGTTGCAGCCGTCACCTCCATCCGGCCATCCTGCGAACCGTCGTCCCTCTCCTTTGCCTTGCCATCTACAACCTTCATGCCCCAGGGGCACCTCCCGCAGCCACCTTGAAGGCATGGAAGGTAAGACAAGACCCCCGGTTCTTCCTATTATCCCTTGTCTAGCGTTTGCCGTCGTTGCCGACCCCCTCCATTTAATCTTTGATTCTCGGTCTTTAGGGAGAGCAAAGGTCAGGCTTGGTGGCTTCCCTGTCCTGGTTGCACGGCAGTGTGAGCAGAGTCTGCTGTTGGGGTATGGCCGTGGCACGCCGGGACCTTCTATCACATGTGGCACGGTGATGGGGAACAGTGATGGGTACAGTGGTGGGAACAACACAACGATGTGCTCTGAACCACCTAATGCCACCATGTAGTTAGCAGTGAATCCTTCAATGCAATCAGAAGGCCTTCCACATCCACATTAGTTTGCACTGAGATACGGCCTAGCTATCAATGCCTGCAACAGGGAAGCTTGTTTATAGTTTAACGTGTGACACTTCATTAAGCCTTCACCTTCTATATATACTCACAATGGATGGAGGTGATCAATAGAGGTTTTCAAGACTGAAATCAATTTTCAGAGGAAGGATATCAAGGGATGCTGAGCAAAGACAGAAAAATGACGTTAAGATATAGATCGTTCATGTTCTGATTGAACATTGGAGCCAGCACAGGGGACTAAATGGCCCATTCCCATCCATCGAGTTTTAATGGAATATACTAAAAAGTAAGGATCAAATTACAGTAGAAAAGATCTTTCAAAATAGCCAATACTAATTTTTTTTTCTCTTTAGTTCATTCTCAAGTTAAGCAGTATTTTCCATGAGGCTCTCAAACAACTAACAGTGGTGAACTTTTTTTACTCTTGGGTAACATAGAAACATAGAAAATAAGTGCTGGAGGAGGCCATTCGGTCCTACGATCCAGCACCGCCATTCATTGTGATCATGGCTGATCCTGCCCTATCAATAACCCGTGCCTGCCTTCTCCCCATATCCCTTGACTCCACTAGCCCCTAGAGCTCTATCTAGCTCTCTCTTAAATCCATCCAGTGACTTGGCCTCCACTGCCCTCTGTGGCAGGGAATTCCATAAATTCACAACTCTCTGGGTGAAAAAGTTTTTTCTCACCTCAGTCTTAAATGACCTCCCCTTTATTCTAAGACTGTGGCCCCTGGTTCTGGACTCGCCCAACATTCGGAACATTTTTCCTACATCTAGCTTGTCCAGTCCTTTTATAATTTTATATGTTTCTATAAGATACCCCCTCATCCTAAACTCCAGTGAATACAAGCCTAGTCTTTTCAATCTTTCCTCATATGACAGTCCCGCCATCCCAGGGATCAATCTCATGAACCTACGCTGCACTGCCTCAATCACAAGGATGTCCTTCCTCAAATTAGGAGACCAAAACTGTACACAATACTCTAGATGTGGTCTCATCAGAGCCCTATACAACTGCAGAAGAACCTCTTTACTCCTATACTTAAATCCTCTTGTTATGAAGGCCAACATTCCATTAGCTTTCTTCACTGCCTGCTGTACCTGTAAGTCAACTTTCAGTGACTGGTGTACAAGGACGCCCAGGTCTCGCTGCACCTCCCCCTTACCTAACCTAACCCCATTGAGATAATAATCTGCCCTCTAGTTTTTGCCGCCAAAGTGGATAACCTCACATTTATCTATATTATACTGCATCTGCCACGCATCTGCCCACTCACTCAACCTGTCCAGGTCACCCTGCAACCTCCTAACATTCTCTTCACAGTTCACACTGCCATCCAGCTTTGTGTCATCCACAAACTTGCTAATGTTGCTCCTAATTCCCTCTTCCAAATCATTAATATATATGGTAAACAGTTGCGGCCCCAACACCGAGCCTTGCGGCACTCCACTCGCCACTGCCTGCCATTCTGAAAAGGACCCGTTCACTCCTACTCTTTGCTTCCGGTCTGCCAACCAATTTTCTATCCATGTCAACACCCTACCCCCAATACCATGTGCTCTCATTTTAGTCACCTACATTTTTTTTTGAGTATTTGGAGAAGCAGCTCAAAGGAGCGAAAATATCATTTTGAGGATCGGATATGGGGAAGGCTGAAATCCTGCTGGTGGAGCACTGGAAACAAGTGAGTAATTGTGGCGTTAGCACTGACATGTGAAAGCACTTACAGGGTCAGGGAAGGGACCACAAGCCACTCAGACGGAGCGTCGGGAGAGTCAACTCAAACAGACAGAGGGCCAGACGAGAAACCTTGATGCAAAGACAGCACTTAACTGAAATATTTGCTATCCTTTACTGTGCAACAAACAAAACAGCCAGAGACAGTCTGGGCTGGGTGTGACGGGCACTAATGTTGGCCATTAATCAGAGAGAGGTCAATGATGAGATCTTGCAATTTGGCAGATCATCATTTTGTAATAAATGTCATCTTATTATCAAAGTACATGCTCATTATTAACTCTGCAGTGCTAAGTTAGTGGTAAATATATTATTTTATGTTTCGGACAGATGATGGCAGTGGAGAGCAGAGCTTGGCATAGGATTGGCAGGTCAGATTGCAACTCACTAGCACAATGGTGCCTGGCTCTGAATGCAGGCACCTGCTGGGGCCACAGCCGGTCCTCAGCCCGTTGCCCTGGCGATCCCAATGAACTGCCGGTCAGTTCCAGTCACCACAGCTCGTGAAGCCTGGATACCATGGTGATGATGGAAAGAGTCACAGAGGGGAGGGTGGGGGAGGGGAAGGTACAGGTGAAGTGTGTTTCCAGCAGCAGCTGGTAAATATGGAATTCTTCCACAGTTATGACAAAAGTTAAAGCTGTGGGCAGAAAGCCTAGGCTAAAGCACAAGGGTCAGCCCAGAGAGAGTGCTGCATCGTCAGTGAGTCGGACAGAGAGAGCACTGCGTTGTACTGAGGGAGTGCTACCATGTTGGAGGGTTGTATCAGAGAGCATGCTGCTCTGTCAATAGAAAATAGGTGCAGGAGCTGGCCATTCGGCCCTACGAGCTAGCACCGCCATTCAATATCATCATGGCTGATCATCTAAAATCAGTATCCCGTTCCTGCTTTTTCCCCATATCCCTCGATTCTGTTAGCCCCAAGAGCTAAACCTAACTCTTGAAAACATCCAGTGAATTGGCCTCCACTGCCTTCTGTGGCAGAGAATTCCACAGATTCACAACTATCTGAGTGAAAAAGTCCTATCTCAGTCCTAAATGGCCTACCACTTATTCTTAAACTATGACCCCAACATTGGGAACATTTTTCTTGCATCTAGCCTGTCCAATCCCTAAAGAATTGCATATGTTTCTATAAGATATCCTCACATCCTTCTAAATTCCAGTGAATACAAGCCCAGTCGACCCGTTCTTTCATCATATGTCAGTCCTGCCATCCCGGGAATCAATCTGGTGAACCTATGCTGTACTCCCTCAATAGTAAGAATGTCCTTCCTGTAGATTAGTGTCACTCATACTGTTGCTCCACCTACAGGCTCATTAGAGAGCTCTCTCTCTCTCTCTCTCTCTCTCTCTCTCTCTCTGGAAGACTAGTAGTATGCATGCAGAGATGAAAGCACATTGTATTTTCTCTGCAGAGTCGCTAATAAAAGACTATTGATTCTAATCACAATGTGTGAGTCTGATCATTTCCAACATGGTGTCAGAAGTGGGATAGTGTGGTCGCTTAATCACTTAAATCTTTAGGATTGATGCAAATCCGTATTTCATCCTTATTCTTTTTCATTGCTACAACCATGGTCGAGACCCAATCCGAGGGGTTAGCAACAGGGGCAATCACACCCATAGTCACCAATCTGTCGAGTTCACCTTGTACACAGTCCCACATAGCATGGGGAATCCGGTGTGCCGGACGGACAACTGAGAGTACCTCGGGGTCAGTCATGATTGTGTACTTGACAGGTAACCTGCTCAGCTTGTCGTCGAACAGATTTATGTATTGTGTCAGGATTTGTTGAGTGAAGCCACATGTTGTAGACAGTTGATAGACAGATGCACTGATGGTGACCAGACCCAGGTCATTACAAGCATCAATGCCCAGCAGAGAAGGCACATTTTCTCAGACAATAAAGAAGCTCAGGCTGTGGACACGTGAATCAAGATAGCATCGTGAGTATCTTAAGCGCCTTGAGTATTAGAAAGGCGCTATATAAATCCCATCCATTATTATTATTATTATTATCGTAGCTCGACTTGACCGATAGGGTGCACTGCACCACCTGCAAATGGAAGTAGTGGCAGCCGTGTGATTGATGATCTCTGTTTTTCAATTCCTATTGAGCTCAGATAAGGATAAAACATTGCAATGAGCTCCAGTGTCTAGTTTAACAAAAACATTAATTCCGTTAATGAGCATGACAATGGGATCTTGATATTTACGAGACAAGTCCGACAAAGAATGTTAGTTGATATCAAGATTCTCATTAGCAGACAGTATGTCCTCGTTAGTTTGAACAGCACTCGTGGGTGCCACATGGGAAGGCTCCGGATCCATGCTCCCATGGTGGAGCCAATTGACGGATTGCTTTGTCTGAACTTCCATACTAACGACAATAACGAATAAAGTGGTTTCTGCGTTTACAGAAGTGGCAAAGTTTTCCATAAGCCGGACATGTTCACGAATTGCAGCATGCGAACCTCCACAGTTCACACAATTATTAATGAACTTAACATCAGATCTGCTGGGCACTTGTGAAAACTGGCGTTGAGCCTGATAAGCTGCACCGGCAACATTAACATCATAGGCAGAATGGGTTCCATGCCCCAAAGATTTGCTTCCAAGATGATGGTAACGGCAACAGGCCTGTTGCCTATGCTTCGCGCACCATGACAGACAACGCTATGCCCAGAATGAAAAGGAGCTGCTAGCAGTCGTTTTCGCATGCAAGAAGTTTAATGACTTTATCTTCAGGAGCACGGTCACGATTGAAACTGACCACCACCCCCTGATCAGCATCTTGAACAAACCAATACACGCCTCTCCAGGACACCTTCAACGGATGTTGCTACAGCTTCAGAAGTATGACATTATTCTGACCTACAAACGTGGCAAGGATATGCACCCAGCTGACACCCTCTCGTGTGCTCCTCAAAAGACCTGCGAGGGTCCGCCCTCACCAGATGATGGTTTTATGGTAATGACTGTTTCCTCTATTCCCTCGTCCTGCTTGGAGGATCTGGTAGCCCACACTGCTGCTGACGATTCCTTACGTCCGCTCTCCTCCGTCATTAAGCGCAGTTGGCCTGACAAGCAACACAATCTACCACTTGCAGTTCAGCCCTTCTTTGCTGTCCGTGATGAACTAGTACTACAAGATGGTATAATTGTAAAAGGCCGCAAAGCTGTAGTTCCTGCCTCTCTACACAGCAGGTATTTTGATGCTGTCCATGCGGGACACCCAGGCGCCGAAGCAACTGCCCTGCGAGCAAAAAACATGTTTTACTGGCCTGGCATGACTGATGAAAAAGTGGAATCCTGTGCAGTGTGCAACAGTTTGGCACCATATCAACAAAAGCAACAACTTCCCACACCCTGTTCCTGCCCTTCCATGGTCCATAGTGGCAACTGACAAGTTATCAGTTTCCATCTGATTACACTCCTTGAGGATGTTCATCTACATGTTCAATTAATAATGCAATAAGATTGGGGACATTTCTATTCAACCTGTCAAAGGAATTGGGGGGGGGGGGGGGGGGGTTAGAAATAGTCAGTGAGGTAAACAAACATAATAGATGAGTGGCAAATGACAATAGTGCTACCTTACCAATATTTATCTGAAGGAAATAATGGGTTATCGGGGTTGTATGTTGTGACAGACAGCCTGACACACTGCATCTGTCATGCATTTGCCCACACCCAACCTATCCATGTCATCCTGCAGCCTCATAACATCATCCTCGCAGCTCATACTCCCACCCAGCTTTGTGTCTTCTGCAAACTTGGAGATGTTGCATTTAATTCCTTCGTCTAAATCGTTAATATATATTGTAAATAACTGGGGTCCCAGCACTGAGCCATGAGGCATCCCACTAGTCACTGCCGGCCATTCTGTAAAGGACCCATTAATTCCTACCCTTTGCTACCTGTCTGCCAACCAGTTCTCTATCCATGTCAATACTGAGGGGTACAGAGGGGTGCTGCATGCTGACAGTGCAGCGTTCTTACAGTACAGATGCTTAGAGGGTCTGGCACTCCGCCAGTACTGACTCTTGGAGGACAACACTGTACTGATCCACCCTGATCATGCAGGTACTCTCAGTGCTTCCCCTCCAACAGTGTGAGAACTCCCTCTGTATCTCAGTCCAATGGTGTAGCATTCCCTCAGCCAGCAAATGTTCACACTATCGCTGCACTCATAATTAGTTTTCATCCAGTTATTTTGTAGCTCCTTGTTTTCTCTCCTGTGTATTTTTGCACTGTCTTCTCATTCTACTGGATTTCATTTTCTTAGAGTCATAGAGTCTTACAATGTGGAAACAGGCCCTTCAGCCCAACTTGCCCACACTGCCCGACATGTCCCATCAACACTAGTCCTACCTGCTTGCATTTGGCCCATATCCCTCAAAACCTGTCCCATTCATGTACCTGTCTAAATGTTTCTGAAATGTTGCAATAGTGCCTGCTTCAACTACCTCATCCGACAGCTCGTTCCATACACCCACCACTCTTTGTGTGTAAAGGTTACCCCCCAGGTTCCTGTTAAATTTCTTCTCTCCTTCGTTGGACGATTGGGTCTCATGCCACGTTTGTTGACTGAGTTTACTGAATTATATATGGAATGGTGTCAGGCTGTTAATCATCCTGCAAATTCCTGCCACTTCTTCACACTTTTCTCCCAGGGTGTGAAGATGTGAAATGAACAGTGATGGAGGACATCCTGGATGCCTTTTACAGCAGGAAAATAAATCAAAAATAGTTTTTAAAAATTGTTTGGCAAAGTTACTGGGTGGTGTAAGGGAGGCTGGATAGCCACCACTCAGGGATTAAGAAATGAGATTTGCAGAGTGCTGCACAGCCCACTGTATTTTTCTCTGGATTTGCTTATTTCCTCAACCATTTGATAAGGAGATCAGCTCTTGCAACTCTTTGAATGAATCCCGCTGTGACTGAGCTGGAGAGGATGATTTGTTTTGCTGTTAAGCTTTAGTTCCTTTCAGGATAAATGGTGGAGAGAATTTACAGGACAAAGAAAATCCTTCTTCCTTTCCTAAACATTCCAAATCCCAGTCAAGATAATCCTTGCCCTTTATAAATCATGGGCATCTATTGTTGGTCCAGTGACTAGAGCAGAATTGTATGGCTGAGAAGTGCTGGGGGGTTTTCATCCTCATTCTGGACAGCTGTAAGATTCAACACTGGGACTGGCTGGAGGGATATACAGCTGGTCTTCCTGCTAAACTGTCAGTCCTGCTGGAAGGTGGACTTTGTGGATGTTGCCTTAGGTTCCAAGAGCCAAGCTCCCATCTGCATCCTGGCCCTTGGTTACATTACCTGAAAGCAAGCCGCCAGTAATGGAAAATCCATTGTTGTGCATTGCATTTGATGTTCATCCCTTTGATCTCAGTGGATGACCCTTGCAAGCAGGGTGCATGGTGACGTTGCATATATATAGTCCATTTTGTGCTATTGACTGGGGATAATCAATAGTACTAAATGTTTGCTTGTGTATTTGCTGCCATTTTATTTTAGGAAACACTGATAGATTTTGTAAAGCTTTTATGTCAGAGGTTGTACTGGAGAGAACTGGTAGCAGTGAGGGTGATTGATTCATTACCAATGCTGTCTTATTGTTTATACAATGCTGAATATTATGTCCATTACGTTATCTATAACCATAAGGTTTTAGTTATTTCAAGTCTATAACAGGTCTGAAGAGAAGTTTGCAATATTCCTTATATTTCATTACATCACAGAAGGATCCCATTTAATGCATTGAGTCCATGCTGGCTCCCAGATCATTCCAATCTCCCATGCACATTTCCTTATCATCTATTCTCTCTCCCCCTGAGTCTCCTGCCATCCACCAGCACTCGACTTGCCTTACACCAGCCAATTCAATCACCAGCGTGCCTTTGAGATGTGGGAGGGAGCTGGAGCACCCAGTGGGAAATAACATAGTCACAGAGAGAACATTCAGACTCCACATCGACAGCATCAGAGGTTGGGATTGAACCCTGGATGCTGGAGCTATTACACTACTGTGCCACCCAATATGGAGGAACAAAGTGAATACCTTGCAGTGGCAGACAACGCTCACCTCCACATCAAGAGAATGTTACTTTATGTCCCACACCAGAGGGCTGACCTATTCTCTAAGGTGATTCTCCCAGTGCAGTACTGAGTAAGTAGTGCAATGCCAGTGCTGATGCCTTTCGAATAATAAATTGATTTTTTTTTTAAATCGGCGAGCCTATTAGTCTGAGATAAAAACAATAAATGTTGGAGAAACTCCGGCTGAAGCTGTGAGAATAGAAACTGGGTTAACGTTTCAGATCAAAGTCACTTTGTCAGAACTGATAAGGGGACAAAAGAGGTTTTTAATGCTACGGGGAGAATGGGGGAGGAAGACCTATCTCTGATAGGTAAAACCGGTGTGACCATGGGATGAACTGTAAACAAGGTTAATTGGTCAATATGTCAATGGGAGCAGTTAGAACACAGGATGTAAATCAGTACTACGCGGGCACAAGCCCTTTGGCCAACATGTCACACCAATCATACCATTCTAGATTCCATTCTAACTCATTTCCTGCCTGCACATGGTCCATATCCCTTTATTCCTTGCCTGTTTATATGTCTGTCTAAATGCCTCGTAAACCTTGCTGTTGTATGTATGTGGTTCTACCATGTCACTGGCAGTACGTTCTAGACTTCTACTACTCTCTGAGTAAAAATCTTGTCTGACAAATATCCTTCAATATTTTCCGCTCTCATCTTAAACCTATGCCTTTAATATTTATCATTTTCATCCTGGGGAAAAGATTCTGACTATCTACCCTCATTATGCCGCTCATAAATTTATGTATTTCTATCGGATAGCCAAGGCTACAAAATAAAACAAGTTTGCCATTCCTCTCTAGAAACAACCTGGTGGAACCTCTTCTGCTCCTTCTCCAAACCCTTCGCAACTTTCTTGTGGTGGAAGAGACCAAGAACAGAGGGAAAAGAACAGACAAAATAATATAGGAAGCACTGAACGCAGAACAGGGAAAGAAAGAATAAAAAGGGGGAGGGAGGGGAAACGCTGAGACAAGATCACAGATGACAGATGTAGATAAATCAAGTTACCTGAAATTGTGGAATTCAGTGTTAAGCTAAGCAGGTGGCAATGTGGCCAGATGGAAGTTGAGGTGCTGCTACTCAACCTTTGCGATTCATTATAACAGTACATAAGACTGATAGGTCAGTGGAAGAGATGTTTGGGAATTAAAGTGCCATTAAACAGAACTTCTATTTACTCTTTCCGATGAATGTAAAAAAATATGTGGCAGTTGGATTCTTTTCCAGTGCCTTTATTCAAAATTAAAATAATTAGATACTGATTATTGGGGCAGTATCCTGTTGCTGTTTTAGGAACTTTGCTGTGCAAAAATTGCCACGGTCATCAACTTGAATCGATAACTCCTTGAAGGAGTTTCCTCCTTGAAGATGCTCCTTGACCTGCTGAATATTTCCAGCATCTCCTGTTTTATCTCAAATTTCCATAATCTGCAGGCTAAGGCACGATGCTTTTGTTAGAGCTACATGACTGAAATTGGGCTTATCCCAGAGTGAATCTGGATTTTGATCATTCAACATTGTTTTGTAACTCACTTCAGAAATTCAACTGTACTCTTCCAGTCCCTCTAGAATTTCACTGCTCAAATGAAATAGTTATTGGTGTACTATAGATTGATGTGCTTTATACATCGCACTGCAATTTCTAGGTCCTATTCCTAGTGCAAGTCTTTTCCAAAAATGAAAGTAGTTGCAAAGTATTCATCCAGACACTAGAGGGGAGCCTGGGTACCTTCTGTCCAGCATGTGACCATGCGAGGTGACAAAGGTGCTTTTGGATTTTACAGGTTTCTTTGCAGTTAATTTAGTAGATTGGAATTGTATTTAGGAAAGTGCGAGTAAGTAACTCAACAAAGACAGAAATATATCCAGGACCTCCCTTATATTTGAAATGTGGTGTACATTAAACATAACAGTGACAGTCACGTCTAAGTCCCAATGATATGATAGATGTGGTCATGTAGCAAACCAGTGATCTAAATAACAAGGTTTTGGACAGCCCACACCCTCGATATAGAGATCAAATCACAAAGCAACCATGTTCAGTTCATATCCTAACAATGTGTGCATTAAATTTTGTGGTTCATATTTATTTTTGAGGGGTGGAAAACCATTTTGAAACAATATTCATGATGACTTCCATAGAGGCATTGTCATAGGTATTCCCCGATTGGATGGGGATAAGGGGAATACTAAATGCAGTACTCCGAGCGTTAAGGTAAGCCAAACGTCCAATTTATCGTACTTTTTAAAATCATTAATACATGCAAGGAATTACGTATTCATTGAACATGGGAGAATATCAATGAAATATCATAGTTATTATACTATGTTGCTAGTGCCCATCTAGTTATTACACTCTGGATGTTAGGTCCCTTCAAGAAGTAGGATTCCCATGGAATTTAATTTTATCTGACACGTTAGATAGTCTTTCTATTGGGACCAGTTCATATGTTGCATGTCATGATCTATTCAGCCACAACACTACAATTTATTACATCAAAGATGTTATGTAATGTAAATCTGAGAGACACACTCCATGCTCTTCAGCACAACATCCTGAGGGAGTGCCACTTTGTCAGACGTGCTGGTGTGGATGTGTGAGGTCTTGATATGTTGGGAGAATCCCTGCGAGAACGACAATGAGCCCCTGCTTTGATCCTCCAGGTATTCTGACCCCAATGTGGTCGTGACTCAGCATCTTCCCTTACTATCACTCCAACCAACTAATCTCAATTACAAGCCCGCAGGTCTCAGTGCCCAGCCTCCTATCTCTCTCGATGCTCAAGGCATGTTAAACGTTATGAGGCTCTGATCCTTTCCAACCCAACGACTTCTAGTCCCTTGAAGCCACAACCTTTCCGCACCTCAACTCCTACCAGCCATTCAATCCCAGAATGGCTCTTGTAGCTAATCAGCGATGTTTTGAAGATCTTCACACCAGTTGATTCTCCTCCCCTTATTATTCATTCCACCGCTCCCCACCACCAATTTAGCCACCTATCTCATCCCTCCATGAACCCTGGCCTGATCACCTTTAAGGATGTCGCTCCACCACCCCCCACCTCCTCCCCACCCTTCTCCACCTTCCCACCATCCATTCCTACTTCTTCCTCAGGGATAAATGATTATCTTCAGCCATCATTTGACAGGCCACACTCGGCTCCTGCCAGGACCCTGAATGCCACAGGGTCAAGAGTTCCCAATGCTTACAGTGCCAGAGACCTGGTTTCGATCCTGACTCTAAGTGCTGTTTGTATGGAATTTGTACATTCCACCCGTGACCTCCGGGAGTTTTCTCCGAGTACTTCGGTTTCCTTCTATACTTCAAAGACGTACAGGTTTGTAGGTCAATTGGCTTTGGTAAAATTGTAGCTTGTCCCAAGTATGTAGGTGAGTGTTAGTATACAGGGATCGTGGGTCGGAGTGAACTTGGTGGGTTGAAGGGCCTGTTTCTGCGCTGTATCTCTGAACTAAACTAAACTAAACTCCACTGAAATGCACAGTTGAGAGTCTACAACCAAAGCAATAACCAGCAACCCTGCACCTTCCAATTAGCACACCCATTTGGAGGTGCTATGGTCATTTGGGCCATCTTTATTCAGGAGGAGTGCTGAATAATGCACAAGGTTGACACAAATAGTAATGAGGAAAGTGGTGTCAGAATTGATGGAATTACCGGGAAGAACAGCACACTATTTTTACATTGTCAAGGGACAATTAGTATTCATCTCAATCTGTAAGCTCGATCTGTAGTTAACATTTCATCTGCAGGTTGCTTCTCTGACCTTTCGACAAGTAGTGATAGCGAAATAGGCCAAGGTTCCTAAATAATAGAGTGACAATGGCTGGAATAATGGAGTCCGATGTTTAGAGAGGAACCATCAATACATTCTCCATTTGCTGAAACCAATACAGATGATTTTTACGGTTCAGAAAGTAACCAAATTTGTCTTGTCTCTGGGGAGAGTGATGATGTTGGAGCTTCGAAGAATTTATTCTGTGAAACCTGGTTCCAGCTTAAGAAAACACCTTTCACGGAACTTGCAACTATACCTTGAAATCTCTAATCACAGGATATACTGTTTAAACATTCTTAAAGCCCTGTTTTCAACAATATACAGTCTTCAACCCATTAAACAAACCATTTAGTCTGCTTCACAGGTCAAATATCCCTGACAGACGTGCCTTATTAACGGGTCCTTTTGTGCATTATCTTTGGAAAATCATTCACTTATAGATTTAATAAAACGTGCCAGACTGGAAATATGTAGGATGCGGGGCAGCTGCCAATTCTAGGCCTCCATTGACTCCAGAGCAGTCATCTCGGGAAACCTACTGCCATATACTCTCCCAATGTAATCTACAATGCCCCAACACAGCCAAGAGACAACTGACCAGATCAAATCACAAAGTGCTAGAGGGACTCAGCAGGTCAGGCAGCATCTGTGGAGAGAATGGATAGATGCCGTTTCAGATCTCGACCCTTCTTCAGATTGATTGTAGTAACAGGGAGAAAGCTGGAAAAGAGGTTGGGACAGGCCCTGACATGAAACGTCACCCATCCTTTTTCTCCAGAGATGCTACCTGACCCACTGGGTTACTCCAGCACTTTGTATCTATCTGAGAGCAGGACAACACCTGGAAAGCGATAGTTGGATACACATTCCCTCCACAGAGGCTGCTTGACCCACTGAGTTACTCCAGCACTTTGTGATTTACACAAGTTTCCAGCAATTGTAGATCCTTGTGTTGGATCAAATCATCTGCTTTAGGAGGACCCCATTTTGTCCATAAGGTTCATACCAGCTCCCAGAGGAACAATCCCATTGGTCTCATTCCCCCCTCTCCTTATTCTCTCTTTACCCAGCCACTTATTATCTCCCAAATGCACATCAACCTGCCAGCCAAATAGCCATCAACTCTCCTGCCACCCACCTATGTGAAGAGTCATTTATTTGCATATCTTCGTTATATGGGGGAAACCAGTGCAAGCCCAGACAGACTTGAGGAGAATATGTAAACTCTGCACAGACAGCAGCAAAAGTCAGGATTGAACCTATGTCATTGGAAAAGTGAGGCAGCAGCAATGACGATGTTTGAATTTTGGATGTAATTGAAGTTTCTGGATTTTTGATTTTATCAGGACAGGCAAGGTTGGCACTGCCTACCCTGACTAAAATTATAAAATTGTAATTACTAAACATAAATAGTAAAGGCATGGGAGAATTATGCCTATCTAAGAGATCGAAGAGATTGATCTCTTAGGTAGGCATAATTATTTGTGCCTTTCATCCGCAGCACTTGCAACACGCGAATGTCTGTGCAACCCACGTGCCGCCAGCGCTGCTTGAAGCCATCAATGACACACGGGGCTGAAGGCAGCTGAAATTCTGCCTTTGCTGTACTGCACAGGCGCAGCAGTCTACTGCACATGCGCAGCGTTAGTTTCTTGGCGGGTTTTTCAAATATGGATTGCCATTATCTGAAGAGTATCTTAGGAAACAAAGAGAGAAGAATGGAGTTTGTGTACCAATAATGTGGTAAGTACATTTCTTGGTGCTATATGTTTTTAAATACCGTATTTCCCAGAGTGGGGAGGGGGGGAGAGTTCCTTTCACAGCGTTTGGGGAGTCTGGCCCGGGGTAAAGTTGCGGGGAGGGCAGGAGTGTTGTGAAGGAGGAGGTCGGGATCATGCCACTTGCGACGCTCCTTGCACGGAGGCGTGCAATGCCACCGCATTGAGGCCGGGGGGGAGAAGTAGCTCGGGTGGCTGTGAGCAGCCGTCGGGCCGGACAGTGGAACCGGCCGCTACGTCAGCACCTTCTGCCGGCACCCACTCACCTCTGGCAACTCTCCGTCTAAAAACCTCTCTCCTGTCGCTCGCTGGCCTCACTCATGTCAGCCGCTTCCCGCAAATCCTTAAATTCCGACAGCGCGATTGAGGTTACTCGGCTGTGGGAATTTAAGGATTTGCGGGAAGCGGCTGACAGGAGTGAAGTTGGCGAGCGGCAGGTGAGAGTTGTTCAGACGGAGAGCACTGCCAGAAGTGAGCGGGCCGATAGAAGGCGCTGAAGTGGCGGCCAGTTCTGCTGTCGGGTCCCAGTGGCCGCTCGCAGCTACCCGAGCTGCATCTATCCCCGGCTACAATGCGGTGGCTCCGCGTCCGGATTGCCGCAGCAGCAGTGAGTGAGTGGGATACTGGCATTATCCCCGACATCCTCCTTCTCAACACTCCTGCCCTCCCCGCAACTTTACCCCTGGCACAGACTCCCCACACGCCGTGAAAGGAACTCTCCCCCCAATTGGTCCCTTGAACAAGTGTTGTCATTCAATAAGATGACAACTGATTTAACTTTTCCCTGTGCTTCCATTTTTCCCACCATCTCTCCACCTGCCATCACCCTTTACCCCCCAACCATTCAGTAATTCAGAATAAAGGAGACTTGGAAGCCTTGGGCAAATTGAATTGTTACTGTCTTTATTTTTATTTTTTATTTTTACAGAGAGAACAATGTGCGCATGCGCGGTTTAAGGTTTTTTTTAAAAGCCGACTGACTGCCTACCCTGAATGATTAATCACGGCACGTGCCTGATCAGGACCTTTGTCTTTCATGTTCAGGTGGACAAGCACGTGAATCTCTTTTCCAAATGGCAGGAGTGGAGGAATGATACCTAAGTTTTTACCCCGCACCACCCACAATTTTCCTTGCCATTGAGGTCAATGAGTCATCAGTATGGATGCACAACTGACGCTAGACCAATTTCACATGCGCCCGTGGATCTTGTAAGAAAGCAGTTCTCCCACAGGAGATATATTATTGTCATCCCTATTCTCAACTAAATAGTCATGGTACATTTGTATATTGGGCACATGTGGATTTAATCTGTACTTATCTTTGTTTTTTATCTCTGTGGTATCTTCTCTTTATTTCTTTTTCAAAAGGGGATTTTTTTAAAATCTCTGGCAACAATTAGGTAGACGTTTCTTATTATATATTGCAACCTTTGACATTGGAAATTAAATTTTGTTTCTTATTAATTTCTGGCTCACTTTCTGACTCTCTCAGATCTTAGCACATTTCAGAACAGAAAAAAAGAACTGAATTTCAGGTATACAATGGGTACAGCTCACTGGTAACTTCCTTGCACCAAGTTAGAAGGCTGTTGGTTCAAGTCACATCTGAGATAGGAGAGTGAGCGAGTACTGCACTGACAGCAGAGTTGGCTTCTGGGCATTGGGAATTGAAGTGAAACAAAAGCAACAAGTGGTGGTGTTACAAAACTGGTTGCCCACAAAAAAAGAGGAGGCAGAAAGCGTCAGCTCACTTAAGCAAAAACACCTTGATAAATACTTAAAGAAGCCTAAGTGCATGGGCCAAGGACCAACGATTGGAAAATGGGATTAACCTAATGTATATTCCTGGCAGCCATGGACATAATAGGTTGAATGGCATCATTTGATGCCTTAAAGTTCCATCATTCTTTTGATTAATTATTTAATCAATAGCTTGGCATAAAATGATGCTGCTGTAAGGAGAAAGTGAGTTCCTTAGCTGTTTTGGCAAGCATCTAATTCTCAAGTGGCATTCGGACCTCAGAATGTTATATGCCAGCTAACTGCCAAATTGTCTATTGTACAACAATGCTGGTAATTCATGGGGCTGTAAGCCAATTTGGATGTATTGAAGTTGTGAAAGATTCCATATAAATGACAGTTCTTTCCCTTTTATTACATGTAGATGAGACAAAGCCGTCAATTAAAGTATGCATATATAAAATCCTGCTTCTTTCACATCCCAGATGCAAAGCAACTTTCCAGATGTGAACTGGCTCTACATTAACAAAGCTTTCTCCATTGCCGTGATCCTGTGCTACTTACTTCTTTTCACAGACTCTCCAAAGGGGGCTGAATTTTTCCCCCTTATGCTTTGAATCTGTATACTTTCAAAAAGTCAGCACTCACGTCTATTTTAGATTAAGTTCACTGTTTACAGTTCATAGCACACTGATTACAAGGGGCAGATAGATCGCATGAGATCCAGGATGAGCTAGCCAATTGGATACAAAATTGGCTTGAAGGAAGGAGACAGTGGGTAGTGGTAGAAGGTTGTTGCATCAGACTGGAGGCCTGTAACAAGAAATGGCCCTGTCCCACAGGCGACTTTTTAGGCGACTGCAGGAGACTATGTGGTCGCCACACGGTCGCCACATGTTCGCGGGTGGTTGCCGGGTAGTTGCCTTCATGGTCGTGAGGTGTTCCCGTATTCTGAGAGCTAGTCGCCGCCTCATGAAGCCGCCATGGAGAGTAGCGAGAATTCACGTGCCGTAGGTGCAGCAGTAGTGGGTTGCCAGGAGGTCGAAGGTTGTCGTAGGTTCTCGTAGGTTGTAGCCGGTGCTGACCGGTGAATTTCATTGGCTCGTTGGGAAAAAATAACGTGAGCAGTAGTTTTCAGAACCAAGGATAACCGACCGGTAATGTTAATTCACAGCCGTGTATCTCTGGCTTTTAAACAGTTGTCTCCACTTCTTCTCCACCCTTCTCCCCCCCCTCTCCCCCTCTCTTTCAAAGGACTTACGTGACTCTTCCCGTACAATATGCTTTCACTATCTTAATTACAGCGCCAACCTTCCTGTTCATCGCGGTGTGTGTCTGTATCACATTGGCTTTACACCGTGTGAATTTCACTCAGACAGTGCTACCCCCACTTGCCCTGTCCCCCGCCCGCATAAAGGGCTGGTGAAGGAAGCGATGAGTGTGTGTGTGTGTGTGTGTGTGTGTGTGTGTGTGTTTTTCACTCTGACAGTTGCCGTTCCAGTCGGCGGTTTTCAGGCGACTGCCGGCGACTTGATAGTCGCCGGCAGTCGCCTGAAAAATCGCCTAATTGGGACGAGCCCATCACGTGTCACAGGGATTGGTGCTGGGTCTACTGTTGTCTGTTATTTATATTCATGATTTTAATGTGAATATAGGTGGCACAGTTAGTAAATTTGTGGATGACACTAAAATTAACATATTATGAACAGTGAAGAAGGTTATTTAAGATTGAAACAGGATCTTGATCAATTAGGCCACAAGGCTGAGGAAGTGGTAAATAGAGGTTAATTTAGATAACTGCAACAAGCCAGGGCTGGACTTAATCAATAAATGATAGGACCTTGGAGAATGTTGTAGAACAGAGAGTCCTAGGAATGCAGCCTCATTGTTCCATGGCAGAGTGGTGGCTTCACTTGCCTTCATCGGTCAGAGTATTCAGTATAGGAAGATGTTATGCTATACCTGTACAAGGTGTCTTTAAGGCTAAATTTGGAGCACAGCATTCAGATCTGGTCATCCTGCGACAGGAATGAGTCACTAAACTGGAAAGGTTGCAATGCAGATTTACAAGGATATTACCATGTGGAGGATTTGAGTTATAAGGAGAAGGTGAATACACTGGGTCTTTTTTTCCCCTGGGATTTAGGAGATTAAGGGCAGGCCTTGCAGAATTATATAAATTTATAAGGGGCAGATAAATAAGGTGAACAGCCGCAGTCTTTTCCCCAGGCTAAGATCCTTCTTCAGATTGAGTTAGGGGAGAGGGGGACTAGAGATCTGGAAGCTAAAGTGATAGATCAAAGCAGACGATGATCAAGGAAACGTAGAATGGTTCATTGTTAGCTGAGGGGAAAGTGACAACGAGGCATTTAACCTGTGAAATTAATCAGGGGGACAGTGAAACTATCGGAGAACTAGGGTGGGGGAGGGACGGAGAGAGAAAGCTAGGGTTACTTGATGTTGGAGAAATCAGTATTCATCTGTGATGTAAGCTGCACTTCTGAATCCCACGGCACATTTTGGATGCAGCATTTTTATTCTCTCGAAATATTAAAATTTTAAAATATTGCTTGTGTAGATATGCAGAACCTGCTGCACAAGGCAACTAATATGAATGCAAAGAGCTAAGATACATGCTTGTCTGAAACTACCTGGGAGGAGGAAAGGGGGCAGAGTTCTTCCAAAACTTGCTTTCTTAGAGTTCCAACAAAACAAGTTTTGGAAGAGGAGAATCAACTATTGGGATCCATGAAAATAAATATATAAAAAATAAATGGGTTAGGTTGCCTTGCACTGCTCCCTTTTACTGATGAGTGGCTTTACATTTGAAAATTTCAAAAACCCTGTTTCACTTATCAATACAATGAGATTGGACTGCATGCAGTAATGGTATCAAATGAGAATGTAAACAGAATCTTAAGTTATTTCCTCTGTTAGCTAGGATAGTGAATCAGACTTGCTTTTTTCAGAAGCAGATACCTTTGGAATCTTTCCACTTACCAATTTGAGCAACGATTTTCCTGTCTGATGTCAGTGACCTAATCTGCAAAGCAGGCTTGGAATCTGCACTCCATTAATTAACCACTCGAGAGAGATTCAACAGTTGACTGCACTAAGATTGAAGGGAAATTCCAAAGTTACTCCAAGATTAACAGATCCTATTCCAGCATGCAGTATTCAGCACAAATGCACTGTACTTTTTGTACAATTTTAAGAAGATATTTAATGGATAGGAGCATTTTTATTCTCTCGAAATATTAAAATTTTGTGCTTCCGGTGGCGCTGGTGCCAGCTGCCTTCACCTTCAGCCCAGTACCTTTTTTTTTTTTCT
This sequence comes from Amblyraja radiata, assembly GCF_010909765.2. Classification (NCBI taxonomy): domain Eukaryota; kingdom Metazoa; phylum Chordata; class Chondrichthyes; order Rajiformes; family Rajidae; genus Amblyraja; species Amblyraja radiata. The sequence goes on from NC_045969.1 coordinate 22,836,715, forward strand.
TTTTTTTTTTTTTGTTATGTTGAAGTGTGTTTTTTATGGTTTTTTTAATGTTTTAATGTGGGGGAAGAGGGTACGGTAAGGGGGATACCGTCCTTCAGTCGCTTCCTGGAGAGGACGCGACTATTATTCGAGTCGCGTCCTCGCCCCCCCCCCCCCCCCCCCCCCGCCCCCCAGCGGCCTACCTACTGGATTGGCGCGGCCTTTCCTGCCTGGACCGACCAGAGCTCCAGCAGCGGCGGGACAGCGCTGATACATCGCGGAGCTGGCGATGCCTTACCGGGGATCGCCGTCTGGAGCCCGGAGTGCTGGGCCTGCGGCACCGACATCCTGGAGCTGTGGTTCGCGGAGCTCCCAACGCATCGATGACAAACATCGTGGGGTCCTGCGACTCTGCCTGGCTCGGCCTGCGGACTCGGGAGCTGCGGACTCTGGTGGGAGGCGGCTGATCGGGGGTTCCGGGCCGCTGAGGAGGATTTTCACCGTCGGGGTTCGGCGTCGGCGTTCTATCAGCCCGGCGAGAGGGCCTGAGCATCGGGCCGCCCGGGGTGGCGACTGCGGGTGCTCGGAAGGCCCCGACCACGGGTGAACATCTGGGAAGATCGGAGGGGAGGCTGGCTGGACTATGGTGCCTTCCTCACCTTGGTGCCATTGTGTTATGCTGTGTCGTGGACTTTGTGTTTGTGCTTTTTTTTTAATTCTATTTTATTTTAAATATGTTTTATTATTTATTATTTATTTATTTTTATGATACTGACTGTAAAGGGAAATTCATTTCGTTGTCTCTAATTGAGACAATGACAATAAATTTGAATACAATACAATACAATGCAATACAAAGCTTGATGAGAGAGCTATGTGGGCATTCTGGGTTTCAGAGCCTCACAATCTTTAGGCTGGGTAAGAATGGCAGGTATCTATTATTAAAGGACAATTGTGAAATTGTTGGATTTGAATAGTATTCCAATAGTATCACAATCACAATCACAATAATACTTTTTTAGCCAAGTATGTTTTGCAACATATGAGGAATTTAATTTGCCAAGTCAGTCACACAAATAAGAAGCAATGGAACACACAAAATACATGTTAATATAAACAACCGCCACAGTTACTCCTCCACAATCCTCACTGTGATGGAAGGCTAAAAAAAGTTCAATCTCTTCCCTTCTTTCCTCTCCCGCGGTCGGGGGCCTTGAGCCCTCCGTTGACGGGACGATCTTGACTCTCATAGCCGGCGGCATTTGGACCCTGCGCATCGGAGCGATCAGCTCCTCCATCGGACCCCGGATCGGGGCTGATCGAGCCTCTGCGTCGTTGGAGCACCTGACTAACATCTCCCGAGACTGTAAGCTCTTGATGGTAAAGTCCGCAGGCCGCGGTTGGAGTGATCCCAGGCTCCGATGATAAGTCCACACCCCGCGGCTGGACTCAAAGTCAGTCCAAGGAGGCCTCCAGCTCCATCGATGTTAGGCCGCAGAGCGACTGGAGATGCAATCCGGAAAACAACCAAATCTCCGGCAAGGTAAGAGACTGAAAAAAAAAGTTTTCCCTGACCCCCCCCCCCCCTCCCCCGACCCCCACATAAAACAAATGAAGAAGATTTACACAAACTTTAAAAACACACGGGGAAAAAAAAGATGAAAAAACAGACAGACTGTTGGCGGGGCTGTCTATCATGCGGCGCCCCTGGTGGCCTTTGTTATTTAGGTATAAATGGTTGTGTGAGTCATAGTATCATAGTCGTAGAGCACGGAAACAGGCCCTTTAGCCCAGCTTGTCCATGCCGACCAAGGTGCCCCATGTACGCTACACCATGACATTTGTCCAAGGACTGAGGACTTGATCGTCAAATACCATTGGCCTCAAAGTCTGTACTGGCACACTAAAGGTGGTGGAGGATTTTAGCATCAATATTACTAAGAGATGGCTCACTAGATGTGGGAAGTGGTACACATTTTCCAGGGTCCTGCCATGAACCCTCATTGTTGGAGACCAGTGTGATGCAGTAAGGGCAGGCTGGTGGAGGATCTTTTATTTTTGTGGATGTTAAGTTCAGCCCATCTTCTCCTGTGCTTTGGTGAATGTGTCAACAAGGTCTTGGAGCTCATTACCATGGTTCTAGAATGCAATATCAATACCTTTCTCAAGGGTGAGTAGGGAAGAACATGAAACAGTGGTTTCCATGACCACATCATATGAACGAATCAACTGATAACGTTGCATAAATAATTTCCATGTGTTTAATGTAGCTGCACTCTGAAATTAATCAATATTGATAGAATGGCAAACCAGTATGAATCACTGCCCGTTGGGAACATACACCTCCTCACCAGTGATCACAGGGCAATATGCCAAAGCACCTTTGGTCATTCAACTTTACTGCAATAAGAGTGAGTGGCAATATTCAATTCTAATTGAACTGTAAACGGGTGTGTATTAGGATGCACAGCACTCTATTCTTCATGAATAATTGCCCTTCGGACTTCTGGCATGAATCTGCGCCTAGGAAAATGTATTACCGTTCTAACCAGGATCAATAAAACTGTAAGAAGGAACTACAGATGCTGGTTTAAACCGCAGATAGACACAATAAGCTGGAGTAACTCAGCGGGACAGGCAGCATCTCTGGAGAGAAGGAACGGGTGACGTTTCACATCGAGACCCTTCTTCAGAGAATCTCGACCCAAAACGTCACCCATTTCTTCTCTCCAGAGATGCTGCCTGTCCCACTGAGTTACTCCAGCTTTTTGTGTCTATCTTCAATAAAACTGTAGCTCAGTGCCCAAATCATAGTAATGGGGAACTGGCACAGAGGAGGTGCTGAGGGCAGCGTACATCAGCCATAATCATATTGAATGGTGGGTAGGCATAAGCGGCCTCCCCGTGTACCCATTTTCTTGTGTTCTTCATTTTGTATGTTATTTTACAACAAGCGAGATTGAATTAATAACAGTACAACTTTATCTTAATGTGATTTAGTGGAGACAGATTGTAAACTGGTATGAATCAGACAACATGAAACTCTTTTATTATGAATCATGTCCATGGGCCCATTCTCCAGTGTGAATCAGTATTACTGGGTCCATACATGACAAAAATGAATGGCTTTTTGAACTGGAATCCAGTATTAATGCCCATGAGACAACATTCAAGCTTGAGTCATTGTTTGTGGGACATCTTTCGGACAGGAATGCGAAGGGTCTGAAGAAGGGTCGTGACCCGAGATGTCACCTATCCATTCTCTCCACAGATACTGCCTGACCCGCTGAGTTCCTCCAGCTGATTATCCCAAGCCAGCTCAAAATCTGCATAGTTATTGAAGAACAGCCCCTTTACTGCTGTTGTCAGCATCTTGAACAGACCTCTCATATGCTGGGGATGAATTTCCCATTCTTCCAATCTACTTAGTTGTGCCTCCTGCACTTTTTAAAAAATTGCACTTTCTCCATAGCTGTAACACTTTATTCTGCACTGTATTTATTTTCTCTGTTGCACAACCTGATGTCGTCACGTATGGCATGACTTGCCTGAATAGAATAAAGGTTTTTACTGTACAATAAACCAAAGCCATTACTGGACGTCATACTGGTTCACAAGCAAATCAAATCAGGCATGGCTATATTTTTGCAAACCCTTGAATTATCCCATAATCACATGATTCTTTATTTTTGTAGACCTGAATGTACAGAGCGTGCCCTGATTTGACTAATCGTTGCCAGACAAAGTTTCTCAGATGATGCTCAGTGATTAAAATGGCTTGAGTCTGGATTTATTTGAATCAGACAGGGCTGACACTACTTTGATGGAAATTTAGCGGCTCCAGGTGTAATTCGGGTTGGCACTCCACCGCAGAACTGAGAGAGTGCTGTAGAGTCAGAGTCTCATCTTTCAGACAAAATGGGTCTCCCAAGATCCAATCTGTCCCTTAGGCACCTGTAAGAAATCCCAAGGTGTTTCTTTGAACGCGAAAGAGAGTAACTTCTCTTTTGTGTTTGTAGTTAGAGTAACTCTCTAACTTCTACAGGTCCACAGTAGAAACAATGTTGACCAGTTGCATCATGGCTTGGTTCGGCAACTTGAGCGTCCAGGAGCGGAAAAGACTACAAAAAGTAGTAAACACTGCCCAGTCCATCATCGGCTCTGACCTCCCTACCATCGAGGGGATCTATCGCAGTCGCTGCCGCAAAAAGGCTGGCAGCATCATCAAGGACCCACACCATCCTAACCACACACTCATCTCCCCGCTATCTTCAGGTAGAAGGTACATGAGCCTGAGGACTGCAACGTCCAGGTTCAGGAATAGCTACTTCCCCAAAGCCATCAGGCTATTAAACTCAACTGAAACAAAACTTTGAACATTAATACACCATTATCTGTTTATTTGCACTTTATCTGCTTATTTAATCATGTGTGTATATATTTATATAATGGTATATTGACACGCTGGTCTGTTCTGTATTCATGCCTACTATATTCTGTTGTGCTGAAGCAAAGTAAGAAATGCATTGTCCTATCTGGGACACATGACAATAAATTCTCTTGAATCTTGAATCTTGAGTTATTCCAGTCCCCCGGCTAACAAACACAATAAGCGAGTTCGGTATTCCGACTGCGCAACTCCAGATCATAGGTCCCTCGAGATAAACATTCTCGGCAGCTGTGCTGCTGCATGTATACAGACCTGCGTTTCATCCATAGACAGGAATGAACCCGGGTCTCTGGTGCAACAAGCGCTGATGACTTGCTACTGGACCGTCCACGTCCCCTCCCGAGTGTCCCATCCCTGTGCGGGGGCGGCCGGAGATGTCCAGTTGATCCTCGACTGACGGGACACCAGCACAGAGCAGTGGTGGCCCAGGCTTACAGCCAGCGCGGAGAAGAAGCGCTAACTCCACTGCTCCGGGCCGGTGTCCTGTCAGTCCAGGGCTGTCGGTTAACCCGGCGGGACAGGCAGAGTTGAGCTGGAGTTAGCGCTTCTTCTCCCCGCTGGCTGTAAGCCTTGGCCGCCACTGCTCCGGGCCGGCGTCTCATCAGTCCAGGGTAACCCCGGATATCTCTGGCCGCCCCCGGACAGGGATGGGACACTCGGGAGGGGATGTGGACGGTCCAGTAGAAATTCAACAGCGCTTGCAGCGCCGGAGACCCAGGTTCGATGCTGACTACGGATGAAACGCAGGTCTGTATACATGCAGCAGCACAGCTGCCGAGAATGTTTATCGCGAGTGACCTTTGACAAATCCCCATGATTCCTTGCATTTTTCAGAATACCAAACTCACTTATTCAACTAACATAAATACAATAAACGGATTAACTGGTCTTAATCTCCTTGCTATTTGTTGGAGCTTGCTGGGCGTTAAATGGTTGCACAACTGACTGCCTATTACAGCTCCAGAGACCCGGTTCTATCCTGACTACGGGTGCTGTGTGTACTGAGTCTGTACATTTTTCCTGTGACCGCGTGGGTTTTCTCCCGGTGCTCCGGTTTCCTTCCACACTCCAAAGAAGTATAGGTCTGCAGGTTAATTGGCTTTGAAAATTGTCATTAATGTGCATGCAGGATAGTGACAATGTACTGGGTGATCGTTGGTCGGCGCGGACTCGGTCCAAAGTAAAGACGGCCCTGAGATCATTATCAGCAACATGTAAATTCAGCTTTAAAAGACAGAATCCGGACCCCAAACATAAACCAAACAAACAGTTGCCTTCCATTATTTCTGTGGATTGTAGTTGTAACAGGTTGTGAGCTGGAGATGGTACTGAGCTTGGATCAATCGGTGTTTGGGCTTCTCCTGTGAGGTTGTGACTCGCTTCCACCTCCTCTCAGCTAGCACCTGCTGAAGCTGTATCTTTGAAATCACAAGGAACTGCAGGTGCTGGAACCGTGAGCAAAACTATCGGAAGACAGTCTGGAGAAGGGTCCCGACTCGAAACAAAGCGTTTCACCTACTGCTTTTAATCAAGGGGGTGAGATGCGCTGCGGGCGAGAAAGAGCAACAGACCTCAGAGAAATTCCTGACACACCTCTACACGGTGTTCAAGGTTTTGTCTCAGGACGTTTGCTGTTGGAGTTTAATTCGCAATGCTGCCCTGCATAAAGCAGGAATACAGCAATTTACAGCGGCCCCTCCCTTTCTGCTAACTCTTGCCTTTGATCTCGGTTGCCCTTTATCTTGGAAATACCTATAAAACCTTCCCTAATCCGGTGTGGACGCTAGCCTTCCCCCTCCCCGCGCCTGATTGGTGAGACTGAGTCAGAGCTTCCTTCTGCTCGCCGCAGATGATCCCGGGTTTGGCTGTGCAACGATGAGGGCAGCCAGCTCTGCCCCTTCCTCCTGACTTCGCTCTGACTGAGCTGCAGTGGCAGCGAGCGAGCGGGCGGGCAGCGCAAAGTTTCAACAAAGAGCGTGTGGGTCTGATGGATCTTCAGCGTGGGAGGGGAAGTGAGTGGATATAAACCTCCCACTTGTTACTAAGTTTTTTTTTTGTTCACTGTGACTGCGGACTTCTCCATGCACTGCGGATAATGGGATTCTAAAGATGAAGCAGGTATGACTACTCTAAACAAACTACTCCCGTGACACCGCTCTCAGTGCAGTTTTAAAGCGTTGCCATTTGATTATGTACTCGCAGGCCTTGCCAATGCAGAAACTTTGGTTAACATTGCTGTTAACTGCAGTAAGTAAATGGAATTACCGGCCCGAGTCTCTCTCTGTCAATTAATTAGTGCCCTGCCAGTAGGAAGTCTGGCAAGTTTTTTTTGTGTGTCGTTTGGGCCCCTTTGATCATTTGTATAACAAATAGACGTGCCGTATCTCCATGGCAACCTATGCTTGTAGGTTGGTGGGAACAGAGAAGATTCCTGAGCATGGACAAAGAGCGGTTTGTTAGTATACTTGGTTTTAAACAGCAGCGCTGCGCTGAGCAGAAGGTGAATCACTTTACAGTCCTTTAAGTGGAGGTGTGAGTTTTAACGAGTCGAACTAACAAGTTTTGTTTAGCGAGATTCAACTTCGTTGCTGCATTTTAGGGGTGGAGGATGGGTTGGGGAAATCGCTTCGTTGTCTTTGGCGGTAGAAATTCCAAGCCTCTGTACTGCCGCCGCTGCACAGTGAAACCACTGGTGGAAGTGGCTCCTCCGTGGTAACTTCAGAAAGGTGTCCCGTTTACTTAAGTTTGACAGTCACAGTCGGCGCCTCGGTGTTACTGTGGCGGTGAAGTTTTAACCCGGTTGTTTGAGGCTGTCTTGGCTGATTTAATGACAACAATTTTACTGGCAGTGATTCACCACGAGGCACACTCCTATACAGACTAGATCCAACACGAATGCTGCCAAGATTCATTCCACTCAACATACCTCGGCCTCCTTTGAAACCCAATTATAATCTATTTCCAATATCTTTAATTAAAGATGCCTAATCCCACGCTTCATACTTTTGTTGGCCTGTGTAAAATGTAGCTGACAAATTGTGGTTGCGGATTTAAAAAGTGCACGTACTCACACTTGGCATGTTTTTAAAACTGAGCGAGGTTGGGGGGGAAATCCATCCCATGGACACTGTTTCAAGCCACTAGGATTCGTAGGTTGGTTGTCTTTTTTTTAACTTCCGTGGGATTGTTTGTATGTTTTATTTTTACTTCAGCGGGTTGTGCGAATTCTTGTATCTGTCGTTCAGCACCTGAGACTTGAGCAGTTTGTGTGTGATTCTCTTGGCAACCTGCAGAGGTCAGGCAGTGGATAAAGCAGCAGCTTTCTAATTAGTTTCATCCCATTCCTTTCAGACAACACCCCCACCTCCCAGAACATTAAATGTAAGCTGCTGGGAGCTCATCTCTCAGTTTGAGTATAATATGAAGAGCAAGAAAGAGGATAAAGAGCTACATTGAAAGCATTTATGTGGCTTATTCTGTAGTGATTTATAGCTGAGGGAGACCAACACAATTCAAAAAATTCTCCCCAAGTACACACAAGTAATTCTGCATAGAAATCCTCACCATTGGTTCTGATTTTTCCACACATCTGGGTAACCTTTTAGTTCCTTTGCTTATCCAGGAGATGTCTACCACATAAAAATATTCAAGGACTCTGTTCCCACCTCCCTTTTAGGAAGAGAGTTCCAAAGACTCATCACCCTCTAAGCGAAATAATTATGTCTTATCTGTCTTCAATTATTTTAAAATGGTGAATCCCTTTAGTGTCTAACACAAGAATCCTGACACTCAGTAACACACAAATCTGGCGGCACAGTGGTGCAGCAGTGGAGCTGCTGCCTTACAGTGCCAGAGACCCAGGTTTGATCTTGACCACAGCTGCTGTCCGTATGGAGTTTGTACGTTCTCCCTGTGATCACGTGGGTTTTCGCTGGGTGCTCTGGTTTCCTCCTACACTCCAAAGACGTACAGGTTTGTAAGTTAATTGGCTTCTGTAAATTACCCCTGGTGTGTAGGATGCGAAAGTGGGATAGCATAGAACTAGTGTACGGGTGATGAAGGTTGGCATGGACTCGGTGGGCCAAAGGCCCTTTTTCCATGCTGTATCTATCTCTAAAGAGGAAAGGTCCTCTATACATCCACCCTGTCAAGACCACTTGAGATTATATCTGTCGATTAAATTCCACTGTTCTAAGCTCCAGCAAGTACAAACCTAGTCTGTCCAACCTTTCCCTATAAGCCAATTAACCCATTCCAGGTCAGTGCAGTGCTAAGGGAGTGCCGCACCATCAGGAGAGGATGCTGTTCAGATGAAATATTGAATAGAAATCCTGGCCTGGTTTCTCAGCAGTGCCAAGATTCCACCTTTCCCTTTGAGCTCAAGCAGGAAAACTCTTTCCACTGTTCAGGTCATATTCATTCCTGAATCTTAATTCATAAAACCAATCGATATTGAATTTTTGTTCCTGTGAATATATTGGTCATAAGATATCAATTCACAAGAAGTGCTTTGCACAGTTCCACCGTCTGAAGAAGGGCCCTGACCTGAAATGTCACCCGTCCTTTCCCACCACAGATGCTGCCTGCCCTGCTGAGTTGCTCATGTGCTTTGTTTTATGCTCAAGATTCCCACGTCTAGTGTCTTCTGTAATTACATAGATATCCTTGCCAGCCTATAGTCTTGCTTGCTGCCCCTTTCTTTAGAATGGCCACAGTAGTTACTGCTGCCACTGCCTTGCAGCTCCAACAACTCTGGCTCATCCTGATCTCAGGTGCTGTCTGTGGATTTTTCTTGGGTCCTCTGTTTTCATCCTGTATCACAACAACTTGCTGGTAGATCAATTTGCTGCATACATTCCCCTGAGATATTAATAACAAAAATAATTATAGGGGTGTTGATGAGCATGTGTGGCCAGGAGTAAATTTGAGGGGTACAGAGAATGAAGGCATCCCATTAGTTCATACCAGCATAAACTCGATGGGCTTAATGACCTCCTGTGTTGCTATTAGTGTCAATCCAAATGATCTTTTTTTAGTCTTATGACAGAAAAAATACAATTTTGTCTAATGAGTTAATGCTAGCTCTCAGAACATGCTCGTCGGTTCCATTTACATACATTTACTGGCATCTTAGTTTCACGCATGTCCCCATCAATTTCCTTATTTTGCTATTTATCTATATCAGCGGATAGTTTTTACAGTGGCCAGCATGTCTGTGAGATGCAGGTGAAACCCAGAACATAGAGAAAACATACGAACTCCACACAGATAGCACTACAGGTTAGGAGCAAACCTAGGTCTCTGGGAATTGTACAATGGTAACACTAATTGCTGTGCCTGTTCTTCTAACACTAAATGTGCAAAGCTCCAAACAACCCCTGCAAATTCTGATATCCCAAAAGCAAAGTATTGTATGTGAATGTCTGAAATAATGACAGGAATGTTGGAACTACCCACGGGATCATGGAGTACCCATGAGAGAGAAATGGAATCAGTGCATCATAACACTTCTGATATTAGATTATTAGCCAGAAGCATTGGCTGGATCTGCCTTCACAAATGCTCAGTGTTTATGACAATCTCTGCTCGTTTCAGTCATTCAGTATTATTTATGAGAGTGAAAAGCAGGCGGTTGTGCTGTAGAATCTACCAGGAAATTAGCTGTGCCGGTTACGTCCTAGTATTGCTGATCCTAGAAAGTAAGCAACTGATGAGGACTGCGGGGTTCCTTGGGATGTTATAACATCCTTGAACTCCTGGACCATCCGCTGAGTAATTTTGCACACTCTTTTCACCGTCCACACAGCTCCCAAGTTCCTCAATAGAAGTAATTCCCATGTTGCCCATAATAGATTTTGTCTCCAGTGAAACAGGCAAAACCCTCTCAAACCAAACCTTTCATTTGGATGAGTTGCAAAACTTTGCCCCGAGGTTTTTTCTGTTTGACTGGAATGGAGATTTCCTGCGTGGCCCTGTTCACAAGCCCACAGTGGGAGGAAACTCAAATCCGACATATTCTCAGCAACCGTCCCGGATTTCCTTCCTTGTGAGTAAAGTCTGTGAGGAATTTGAGTGCAGACAATAGCCCCAAATGGAGATGGACCCGCAAAGACACTGGAGGAATCTGCACAATCCTTGCAAGCCTTTAATCTCATGAATACACCACATTGTCCCAACTCTATAACTTTCAACAACATGTTCTTTAACCCCTGCCCCCTTTCTCATACAAACTCCGCTTACTTCTATCTTGAGGATTTACTTTCTTGATTAGTCTGCCCAAAGTTAAAATGGAATGTTTTTTCAATGTGGTCTTTATTTTTTTTCCATGTAATCTAATTTTGCTTTCGCTCACATGAACTATTCTGCAGAAAAATTTCAGCTCGAAATTCAGGATGTATTGGAAAGGTCCAATTATTATTTTTGGATGGCTGCCGACATAAAATCCTATCGCTCACCCTATCTGTTGAAGCAGGAGCTTTGGCTTTTTCACGCATTTCCCTGCTTCCCAGAGAGTGCACAGCTCTTCATAAACAATGTGGATTTGTTCATGTGGGTTGGATTGAAATCGGACGTCTCTTGTTTCCCAAGTCAACGAGAGTGAGAGTGCGAGATTAGTATCGGGATGATGTGACTATCTACTTGACTGCAGCTGTAACTCAAATCCGTGTGGAGGACAGACTCCCTCGGCATTCTCTGGGGGAAATCGCAGCCGTTTCCTTTTAAAGTCACAGGCTGCCTAGTATTTTCAGTATGCTGCAATCCTGAGTCATGGTCACATCATCCAGGCTGGCACAAGTATTTATCCCTGCACAAGCTTACTGTATGAAATCATCTACTTAATCTGTGGTTTTATGGGATAATGGGACATAAACATTCCATGGTAATGTTTGGAAGTAGATTTACAATATTTACTCTGGTGGGCTGCTCCACATCCGAGATCCTCGAAACAGTGAACGAGGCATTGTCACACTGCTTTTATGGCATTTTGCTGTGTGTAAACTGATTGCTATATTTCCTATATTACTATAGTAACTACGGTTCAAAAAATGCCTCATTGGCTGTCTGCACTTTGAAGTTGTGCCGTATAAATGAGTCTTCCTATTCGTCATGTCCACAACTGCGAATGGCAAACAAACTCAAAAAAACCTTTGATCAAATTGACTGCAGATGGAAATGCAACAAAAATGAATATAATCCTCTCAGAATTAATAGTAAACAACTAAAGACACAGTTGTGATGTAAAATAGGTTCCACGCTGTATTAACAAGTAATTGGCAATGTCATTGTCGTGAATACCCAAGCAAGGAATTCAATTACAAAAATAATTTGTAAAATAATTTGCTCTTTCCGCACTGTACTGAGAGAGTAGGGGGGGCGGCATGGTGGCGCAGCAGTAGAGTTGCTGCCTTGCAGCCCTTGCAGCGCCGGAGACTTGGGTTTAATCTCAAATATGGAGTTTGTACGTCTCCCCGTGACCTGCGTGGGCTTTCTCCAAGATATTCAGTTTCCTCCCACACACCAAAGACATACAGGTTTGTAGGTTAATTGGCTTGGTATAAATGTAAATTGTCCCTAGAGTATGTAGGATAGTGTTAATGTGTGGGGATCGTTGGTCAGTGCGGACTCGGAGAGCCGAAAGGCCTGTTTCCGCACTGTATCTCTAAATCAAAAACTAAAATAGTGATGGAATCGGAAGCCAAAACCTGCAGGTGCTAGAGTTCTGAGATAAAGTCTGAGAACGCTGGAAATGTGGATTGTGGATGATCAGCCATGATCACATTGAATGGCAGTGTTGGCTCGAAGGACCGAATGGCCTACTCCTGCACCGATTGTCTATTGAAATATCCAGTAGACCAGGCAGCATCAGTGGAGACAGAAACATAGCTAACATTTCAAATTGATGACCCCTCATCACATGGGGATGGGCCTTCATCCTAAATCTTCAATTTGCTTGATACAACTGTGTTTCACTATCCTTCTAGAAAATATTCTCCGGTTCCCCCTTCAAATGACAATGTTGGGTTTATACCAAAGTCTGTTTCTGCACAAGGAAGAATGTGGTGACACCTGCAATTTCATAAGTTCAAGTTCAAGTGCGTTTATTGTCATGTGTCCCTGTATAGGACAATGAAATTCTTGCTTTGCTTCAGCACACAGAACATAGTAGGCATTTACTACAAAACAGATAAGTGTGTCCATATACCATATTATAAATATATACACACATGAATAAATAAACTGATAAAGTGCAAATAACAGAAAATGGGTTATTAATAATCAGAGTCTTGTCCGAGCCAGGTTTAATAGCCTGATGGCTGTGGGGAAGTAGCTATTCCTGAACCTGGTTGTTGCAGTCTTCAGGCTCCTGTACCTTCTACCTGAAGGTAGCAGGGAGATGAGTGTGTGGCCAGGATGGTGTGGGCCTTTGATGATACTGCCAGCCTTTTTGAGGCAGCGACTGCGATAAATCCCCTTGATGGAAGGAAGGTCAGAGCCGATGATGGACTGGGCAGTGTTTACTACTTTTTGTAGTCTTTTCCTCTCCAGGGCGCACAAATTGCTGAACCAAGCCACGATGCAACCGGTCAGCATGCTCTCTACTGTGCACCTGTAGAAGTTAGAGAGAGTCCTCCTTGACATACCGACACTCCGTAATCTTCTCAGGAAGTAGAAGCACTGATGTGCTTTATAATTGCATTAGTGTTCTCGGACCAGGAAAGATCTTCAGAGATGTGCACGCCCAGGAATTTGAAGCTCTTGACCCTTTCAACCATCGACCCGTTGATATAAATGGGGCTGTGGGTCATAAATTCTAGGAGCAGAATTAGGTATTTAAAGCCCATCAAGTCTGCTTTAATTTGTTTTCGACAATTGTCTCATCAAGCAGCCTGCTTGAACCTATAACCACTGCTTGTGATTCTGTTTCTAACCAACATCAAGCCTAGTCTATGCAGAGCTTGTTGGGAGATATGTTCAAAACCCTTGAATGCTGGTCTCTCAAAAATGCTGCCAGTAATTATGTGGTGAATCACCTGCGGTAACAGGACATTATAAGCTCAAAATCATGAACAGATGGATGCATCATTTGGAATAAATGAAGGATTCCACGTGGTAGCCAGTGTACTGTTGCAGACAACTGTGGAAATCTTCCTGATATGCTGACCGTAACTGTACAGATCACATAACGCTTGAATAACCAAAGCCCCCAGTACGTTCTACTTTAGTTTTTGAGAATTTTGGCAGCTTGCTAGTCGAGTGAAATTAATATTATTTAATTCAGACATCTATAAAGATTTTTATGCGTTCCATATGTTACACTATGATCTTCACAATATTAAAGAAATCTGCACGGAATTTCGAGATGCATTTGAGGAGACCAGCATGCATCAGAAACTAAAGTACATTTGGCCAGAAGGCAGACTGCAGTTAAAATTAATTAATCCTTCTCTGCACTCAGGAATGTTAACTTTTATAGGGAAGGCAGATAGTCAAAGAGTCATACAATGTGGAAATGGGCCCTTTAGCCCAACTAGCCCATGCTGACCAACATGCCCCATCTACACTAGACCCAGCTGCTTGCATTTAGTCCATATCCTTCTAAACCTATCCTATCCATGTACCTGCCCAAATGATTTAAAGATTGTGATAGTACCAGCCTCAGCTACCTCCTCTGGCCACCCACCACCCTTTGTATGCAAAAATAAAAGTGTTACTCCTCGGGTTCTTATTCTTATGGAGAGAATGCATAGACAATGTTTCAGGTGGGGACACTACCTCAGACTGAAGAAATGGTCCCGACCCGATGCTGCCTGACCCACTGAGTTACTCCAGCACTTTTTTTCATTGGGTAGTAGCGCATTGGGACAGTTGCTGGAAATTTCAGGCCATAATGTTAGTGCTATTGTAAGGAATGCTGCAGCTAATCTTTGATGGTGATATTAAGCAGACAATAGCAGCTTTTTGAAGGTGCATGTGTTGCCTTGGGGAAAAATATAGTTTTAGATTGTAATTTGTAACAAATCTGCAATTTATTAAATAAGAGCTATAGCAGCTCTGAACCGGCCCTAATGAGTGCCCCCCCCACTCACCCCCTTTGGACAGTCTCCCTCAGATGGTCACGTCAATCAATTCAGCTTGCTTATTTATGTATTGTATTTATTTACCTTTCTTGTACATCAGTGGAGCTGCACACTAAATCTCGTTGCACTGACGTGCAATGACAATAAAATATATTATTATTATTATTATTATTTGAGAGGGAGAAGGTAAAATTGGAAGTGTCAGTATTGCAGTTGAGCAAAGGGGACTATGGAGGCACGAGGGAGGAGCTGGCTAAAGTTGACTGGAAAGGGACCCTAGCAGGGATGATGGTGGAACAGCAATGGCAGGTATTTCTGGGAATAATCCAGAACATGCTGGATCATTTCATTCCAAAGAGAAAGAAAGATTCTAAGGGGAGTAAGAGGTGACCATGGATGACAAGGGAAGTCAAGGACAGTATAAAAATAAAAGAGAAGACATATAACATAGCAAAGATGAACAGGAAGCCAGAGGATTGGGAAACTTTTAAAGATCAACAGAAGGTTGCTAAAAAGGCTATATGGGGAGAAAAGATGAGGTACGAAGGTAAGCTAGCCAAGAATGTAAAGGAGGATAGTAAAAGCTTCTTTAGGAATGTGAAGAAGAAAAAATTTGCTAAGACAAATGTGGGTCCCTTGAAGCCAAAAGCAGGTGAATTTATTAAGGGGAACAAGGAAATGGCAGACAAGTTTAACAGGTACTTTAGTTCTGTCTTCACTAAGGAAGACACAAACAATCTCCCAGATGTACAAGGGGACAAAGGACCTAGGGTGACGGAGGAACTGAAGGAAATTCACATTAATCAGGAAATGGTGTTGGGCAAAGATCCTATAGCGGAGCAAGATGGACCACTGCTGCTAAATGCAATGGGCTGACATGTAGTACGCAATAGAGCGGAACGTGTTCCTTTTTTTCATCCATTTCAGCCTGCGTTGTGGGGGAACAGTTTGTGTTAATAAATTATAATTCTGAAAATGAGGGGAAGATTTTTACAAATAACTTTTATTTTTACGAGGATGTTTCCGTAAATGGCTTCCGTCTCAGCACTAGTATCTTTCCTCCGCTATTGGATCTTTGGTGCTGAGACGGAAGCTGGTTACGGAAATGGGGCCGAAAATTACCCATGAATCTGTCCATGACCGTACTACGTCTTTTTCGTCGAGTGATTTATCTTGCTTGCTGTAGGATCTTTAGTGTTTGGTAGACTGATGGGACTGAAAGCTGATAAATCCACAGGGCCTGATGGTCTACATCCCAGATTATTCAATGAGGTGGCTCTATAAATCGTGGAAGCATTGGTGATCATTTTCCAATGTTCTATAGATTCTGGATCAGTTCCTGTGGATTGGAGGGTAGCTAATGTTATCCCACTTTTCAAGAAAGGAGGGAGAGAGAAAGCAGGGAATTATAGACCAGTTAGCCTGACATATGTGGTGAGGAAGATGCTGGAGTCGATTATTAAAGATGTAATAGCGGCACATTTGGATAGCAGTAACAGGATCGGTCCAAGTCAGCATGGATTTACGAAGACAAAATCATGCTTGACTAACCTTCTGGAATTTTTTTAGGATGTAACAACTAAAATGGACAAGGGAGAGCCAGTGGATGTAGTGTACCTGGACTTTCAGAAAGCCTTTAGGGTCCCACACAGGAGATTAGTGGGCAAAATTAGAGCACATGGTATTGGGGGTAGGGTATTGACATGGATAGAAAATTTGTTGGCAGACAGGAAACAAAGAGTCGGGATCAACGGGTCCCTTTCAGAATGGCAGGCAGTGACCAGTGGGATGCCGCAAGGCTCGGTGCTGGAAGGATGCAGGGTGACTTGGACAGATTGGATGAGTGGCAGATGCAGTATAATGTGGATAAATGTGGGGTTATCCACTTTGCTGGCAAGAACAGGAGATGTCCGGCCCGCTGAGTTCCTCCAGCATTTTGTGTCCTTTTGTGGCAAATGCAAGTGTTGAGAATGTGCGTAAAGCCAAGGGAAGTCAAGACTTTTACCAATCGACAATTAAAATAATGAATGAGAATACTCAAGGAGCTGAACTGCCTTTGTAGATCATGCTTATTTCATTGTTGTGTATGTAATTATCCTGGGGCTTGTTTTAATGTTTTTATACCAACGTGTTGTGGAAATAATTCGGCATCACATTCAAAGATACATCAGTCACTACTGCATTCCTGTATAATGTTCAGTTTGATGGAGTGATCAACAACAGTGTTGGTAGTTCCTGTCTTTTGATTAATCTATGGTGTTATTCTGTGTATGTGCATGTTGGTTACCCTATTGTAAACATTGTGCATTACCACTTATAACATTAACATTTAAAAATATTAGCAGGTAGACAATGCTGGAGAAACTCAGCGGCTGAGGCAATCTATGGAGCGAAGGAATAGGTGATATTTCGGATCGAAACCCTTCAGACAGATGTGGGAATTGGGAGGGGGGCAGGAAGAAGAAAGGAAGATGCGGAGACAGTGGGCTGTGGGAGAGCTGGGAAAGGGAGGGGAAGGTGGGAGAAAGCAAGGACTACCTGAAATTAGAGAAGTCAATGTTCATACCGCTGGTGTGTAAACTACCCAAGCAAAATATGAGGTACTGCTCCTCCAATTTGCGGTGGGACTCACTCTTGCCATGGAGGAGGCCCAAGACAGAAAGGTCGGATACGGAATGGGAGGGGGAGTTGAAGTGCTGAGCCACCGGGAGATCAGGTTGGTTAATGCGAACTGTGCGGAGGTGGTGGACGAAGCGATCGCCAAGCCTGCGCTTGGTCTCACCGATGTAGAGCAGTTCACACCTAGAGCAGCGGATGCAATAGATGAGGTTGGAGGAGGTGCAGGTGAACCTCTGCCTCACCTGGAAAGACTGCTTGGGTCCTTGGATGGAGTCGAGGGGGGAGATAAAGCGACAAGTGTAGCATTTCCTGCGGTTGCCAGGGAAAGTACCAGGGGAGGGGGTGCTTTGGGTGGGAAGGGACGAATTGACCAGGGAGTTATGGAGGGAGCGGTCTCTGCAGAAAGCCGAAAGGGGAAGAGATGGAAAGATGTGGCCAGTGGTGGGATCCCTTTGGAGGTGGCGAAAATGTCAGAGGATTATCTGCTGTATGTGACGGCTGGTAGGGTGGGACAAGGAGGACTCTGTCCTTGTTACGAGTGGGGGGGATGGGGAGTGAGAGTGGAGCTATGGGATATAGAAGAGACCCTGGTGAGAGTCGAAGTGGGGAACCCCTGTTCCCTAAAGAATGAGGACACCTCCGATGCCCTGGTTTGGAACACCTCATTCTGGGTGCAGATGCGGTGCAGATGGAGGAATTGGGAGTAGGGGATGGAATCCTTACAGGAAGCAGGATGGGAAGAAGTGTAGTCCAGATAGTCATGGGTGTCAGTGGAAAAATGTTAGCAGTATCTGTTGCCTGCTTTCTCCAAGCCTTGGAACGTTAATTCGGAACTTGCAAGTGTTCCTACAATGGGTTATCAACAGTTAAGACTAATGAGGCTGAGCAATATCCAAATTCAGAAGTGCTGCTAGTTTTCTGCATCTGAAATCATATCTAAAGTCATGAGACTTCATGTGCAATAGCGCAATATGTTGGCCATGTATGACATACTGAGTGCTAACACAATGCATTACAGAATCATTACTGGCTGTTGCAATGCTGTCAATGTATTGAGGCTAGTGGCTTGTGTGTCTCACATCATGTAGTTCAAAGTACAGCAAATAATGTGAGTTTACTCTGAAAATAGTCTATTTGAAGAGCAAAGGGGAAATAAATTGCAGCATCTTTCGATGATAAACTGAGAGCTCCAGTGAGCGGAGGGCAGTTATCTACAAAATACATGTTTAATATCCCTTTCAGATAGTACAATATTATAGTCACTGTGAATAATTAAGATATTTATAAAATCATCTCCATTCTGCCTGGGCATGGCATTGTGACTATATGCAGTCTTATCTGAATATGACATTTTGTACTGAGTCTGTATTAGTCCACTGGCTGAACATGTGAGTGTTAGTTCTGTGCATTCACATAATTTGTTTGCTTATACTGTGTATACATAATACTGTGTATGTCTGAACTAATTTCAGTGTTAGCACTCAGCTCATTAGTGTTGATACTAAACTCAAAGTGCCAGATTCGCAGATACACATAACATTGACTGCGTCCCCATAAGTCCCATTAGGCCAAATGAGTCAAGAAGCCTCTTGCCATTTGCACTCCCACGCTGACAACATTGTACATGAATTGGGCAACATATTTGAGGTAGTAAGGACAAAGAGTGTATTATTGTGGGACATTAACCCCTACCACCAAAAGTGATATGGTAGCATTTGCAGTGAATTAGCTGGCTACATTGTGAGTCTGAGGGACAAATGTTGAGAGGGCCAATTGGCTTTGGTTCAATGTCTCATTCCAAAGGTTGCCTCATGATAGTTCAACGTTCTCTCCACACTGCGAAGTGTTGGCCTGGATTATATGAGGCAGTCTCCAGATATCTCTGAGGCAACTGCTGCCAACTGAGTCATGGATAACAGTTTGTGAGGCCATTTAATTCCCAGGGAAATGCAGCAGATCGTCGGTGCACAGTAAGTAGGTATGTTGCAAAGCCTACCTGAAGCGTCGCTGAAAATCTGTCGCTGCGGGTGTGCGCGATTTTGGCGCCGTTTAGAGGGGGGCGGGTTTAAAACGCGATTTTCTCTAGGCTGTTCAAATCGAAGATGTTCAGCCTAGTTAATTATTAACGAAAAATCGCTGAAAGACCCCGTCGCAAAAGCTATTATTAGTTTTAAAGGCCTCGTAAAATAGTTATAGTAGTTTAAAAATCAATCTCTAAACCCGCGACCACCAGCAACCGCAGGGTCTCATAAAGCAAATAATGGAAGGTAGGCTGCATATTTTTACATTAAAAAGGGCTTCTAAAGATCCCTTTATACAAAGTTTAATATTGCGAGTAGCTCATTTTGGGCCCATTATATCCCGCAGTATTTTTCTCGGCATTTGGGGCACAAATCTACCGCAATGTGAACGTTCTAAACCAGCGCGTTCCACAGGGACCCACTGGAAAGCTGATTTAAATGGGCATTTATTTACAGCAATTGAACACTAAATTCCTTCCATTTGGTCTATAAATTAATGTAAATGAGATTTAAAAATCATGTTTTATTGTGAATTATTTGTGAATATTATTTGGACATTTAGGCTATTTAAAAATGTTAATCATTTATTAAGAAATGGATAGATGTTTAGATCTAGTAATTGAAGTCTGAAATTAGCTACAATTAGGTAACTAACTAATTATATGCTTTAATTTCAGGTCATCCAAGTAAGATTATTTTATATTTGTTTCAGAATGCTTCAATCTATGATAACTGAAAATTTCATTCAGTTCTCTTAATTTTTAAGAAAGTTATGGGTTTTTGACTGTTCACGATCACAGCTTTTTTGTTATGTCCATAGAAAATCAATAGGGAACAAGATGCTCATTTCCCAGTATGAAAATGGCCATAACTTTTTAAATACTTGAGATATGAAAGTGAATTAGGTGTCAAATTAAACTTATTTTTATGCTTTATCTGATGGGATAAATTGCAGACTTGATTTTTAAAATCTCAAAATTTTGTAACATTGCTACAGTAAGTTTCCAAGGCAGCACAGAGGTAAATAACTGTTTTTGTGTGTTAGTTGAGGATAAATAGTGAATACTTTGGTTCATTAAGGACCCTTGGACTATATTTAATTGGACTTTACTGGAATTTAACTTGCACTAAATTTAATTTGCTTAATCCTGTATCTGTACACAGTGGTCGGCTCAATTGTAAGCATGTATAGTCTTTCTGCTGACTGGGTCGCAGGCTGTGGGCCGAGCATCAAAAATGTGTCTAGAAATAGGATTTCATGACCCAAGTCACCAAACTACATGAAATTTTCACATATTGTGTATTTTTTTAAATACAAATCACCCCTGAAACTCGATATGAAGAAGACTTGCACATTTTTATTAAATTAGAGAAAAACCGGAAAAATGTCGGGATTTTTTTAGTCCAATCAAAGCACATTTAACATTGAGTTCTGCCAGTTGGCCAATCACGCGCTTTGTTTCAGGCTAGCACACAAAATGGCTGAGGGGGCTTCACAGATGCCTGTTTTACTGGAGATGTGTTGTTCTGTGGAATAAATGTCGTGGAAACTTGCAGCAGGTAATTGTATTTAGTGGGAAAAGCATTAAAAAGGCTGAAGAAAGTGCTGCGGTGGATTAAAGTGCAAGAAAGCCTTCAAAGTCCCTGCTGATGTGCTGGAACACATGAATCAACTATAACTGAAAGGTACAAAGTCTGACTTTATGAAAATCTATCTGTATGGACTTTAATTAATTTCACCCTTCATTCATTCATTCACTCACTCACTTACTCACTTACTCATTCATTCATTCATTCATTCATTCATTCATTCATGAAATTGAGGGCCTAAACTATAACACAGTCAATTAAACATTGTCACTAATGCCAGCTTTTAGTAGAGTAATAAGTCTTTAACAAATAATTTCGGAGCTGCCTGCGAAAACTTACCGGGAAAAAGTGCTCCGACCGCGGGGCCTAGGTACTCGTGGTAAAGTGAAGCCGCGGTCTCAATTAATAAGCGGCCGATTCGTGATCGCTGAGCCACGGATCATCTCCGTGGGGGGGGGGGGGGGGAAGAGGCTGTACATAGTGCCGTCTGTAGCGGTTGTTTTCAGACCCCAATAACGGGAGAAAAACGGAGGGATATCGATGGCTCTTTACCGCGAGTACCTAGGCTCCGCGGTCGGAGCACTTTTTCCCGGTATGTTTTCGCAGGCAGCTCCGAGATTATTTGTTAAAGACTTATTACTCTACTACAAGCTGGCATTAGTGAAAATGTTTAATTGACTGTGTTATAGTTTAGGCCCTCAATTTCATGAATGAATGAATGAATGAATGAATGAATGAATGAATGAATGAATGAATGAATGAAGGGTGAAATTAATTAAAGTCCATACAGATAGATTTTCATAAATTCAGACTTTGTACCTTTCAGTTAGAGTTGATTCATGGGGGCCTTCTTTGTGTTCCAGCACATCAGCAGGGACTTTGAAGGCTTTCTTGCACTTTAATCCACTTCGCAGCACTTTCTTCAGCCTTTTTAATGCTTTTCCCACTAAATACAATTACCTGCTGCAAGTTTCCACGACATTTATTCCACAGAACAACACATCGGAATCTCCAGTAAAACAGGCATCTGTGAAGCCCCCTCAGCCATTTTGTGTGCTAGCCTGAAACAAAGCGCGTGATTGGCCAACTGGCAGACAACTCAATGTTAAATGTGCTTTGATTGGACTAAAAAATTCCCGACATTTTTCCGGTTTTTCTCTAATTTAATAAAAATGTGCAAGTCTTCTTCATATCGAGTTTCAGGGGTGATTTATATTTTAAAAATTACACAATCGGTGAAAATTTCATGTAGTTTGGTGACTTGGGTCACGAAACTGCAGAATATGCCAATATTTGTTCCATTCCCTGGAATGGGGATTTAACCCATTCCTCCGGACACTGAAGTCGGGGGGCTACCATGGTGTCTTTTGAGCCCTTTCCCTTCCTTTCCAACTTACTGACATTATTGTGGTCCTTAGTTAGTATTTATCTACCAAAGAGGCAACTGTATTCGGAAAAAAATCCTTGGAGGTTTGCTATTTCTAAGGACGAACTTTGCTTCCACTTATTATGTTCCAATAAGTATAAACAGGACAAACCAGGGAATAAAAAATCTAACCACAAGTAGGTATGTGCTCCTTAAGTTCGATGGCCAGATGCTCAAAGGGCTAATTTTTTACATTCCTGGGTGGTTTTAGTATTGATCATCCTTCTAAGGATTTTTACACGTGCAAGCACATTTCAAGCATGGAAAATTTAGTGTCCATTGACTGATCACCCCATCCATTACACACAATGTGAGAGGGGTACTTAGACAGAGAGAGAGGAACACACAGAGAAACAGTTAGAGACAGATAGATTGACAGAGAGAGAATGTAAGGGAGAGAAAGAGACAAGCACACAGACACAGGGTAATGAGTGTGTGCACTCACATACCCACAAATGCATGCACGTATGCATATACAGGTGTCCACATGCACACACAACATCTTAAGGAAGAAAAATGGTATCCGAGTGAAAATGTGTCTGAATGAGTTCTTGTTTTCTATGTAACGTCCGCTATTGAATTTTGCATACCATTGCGGATACTCCATTGCATTAATCGATTAACTAAGGTGCATTATTAACTGCTGCACAGTGGTGAAATCGACACTTTAGTCGGCTGGCTTGCTCCATTGCACTTGCCCATCAAAGAGGGTGGCTCGTTTGTTTGCAGTGCAAGCTCTGAACAAAGCAGAGGGTCCGTGCTTTCACCCAGTAAAGGCAAACTTTGAAGCAATTGGGTGTTGGGGCATGAAATTCTGATTTCAAGGTTTTGATGATGTCTTTGGAAAAGTTGTTTTGTGGCAAGGGGATTGAGTTTGACATGCTCAGCCAGGGCACTGCTGCAGAGCTCGGCAGTGAATGAAGAGACTGACGGGGAGTGTAGGACATTCGTCAGCTGTTTGACATTAGATCACAATGTGCACTTGGAAAAATAACACTCCAACTATCACCCTTTTGGAGACATTTATTTGATTTTTGTTGGCAAATATTGAAAAGGAAACTTGTTCCAAACAGACTATTTTGGCAGACAGATCAGTCTTCTCATTGTGAAAAGCATTCATTCATATTTTTCCATCAGATCAATCCCAGAACAGGGGCTAGTATATCATTGGTACTTGTGAGTGCTTCTGTGCAGAAACTGACTGCCATCTTTCTTGCTTTAGAACAGTGACTGCACTTAAACACTTGTGAACAGTCCTGCACAAGCACGTCCCTCCTTCTTTGTACTCGCCTCCTTTGTTCTTCATTCACAAAGATGGGCTGACATAGCACTTTGGGGGTCAGGGTTGGGCACAAGCCATCACTGTAATTCATCTGTCTGGCCCTTCTCCAGCGAGTAGTGAAAGGAAGACATTGCCAAAATAGCTTTTCACTGATTCTGGTTGGCACACTGGCACAGAAGGTACACCCAGCCCCAGTGACACGGGTTTAATTCTGTCCTCTGTTGTCTGTGTGGAGTCTGTACATTCTCCCTGTGATTATGTGCCATCTGTAAATCATGCATTTTATGGCCACAACATTTAAAGAAAATTTAAGTCACCACAAACTTTCTATTTCTTGTCCTTGAGAGTCTGTTCTATAAGTTGAACCCATGATGGACTGGGCAGTGTCCACTACCTTAAGCGCCTTGAGTATTAGAAAGGCGCTATATAAATCCCATCCATTATTATTATTATTATTACCTTTTGAACCCCTCATGGTTAAAGAAAGTAATAGTTGGACATCTTGAACCAGCAGTGATGAACTGGAGTGAGTGTCATATATCAATGGACAGAAAGGCAAGAATGAGCAGTATTCTGGAGATCATGGGGGCAAGGCAGGCATATGAAGAAAGACATGCCCAAAAAACAATATTGAATTGGGTGACGGTGTGATTTAGATGGAGGATGGAAAGTGGTTTCAAAATGATACATTTGGATATTGTGAATGGGAAAGACTTAGATAGAATATAGCATGAGGAATAATATGAAGTCGTGTGATAGGAGCAGAATTAGCCCTTTCGGCCCATCAAGTCTACTCTGCCATTCTTCATTCATGGCTGATCTATCTCTCCCTCCTAGCCCCATTCGCCTACCTTCTCCCCATAACCCCTGACACCCGTACTAATCAAGAATCTATTTATCTCTGCTTTAAAAACCAAAGTCATCCACTTTGGTTAAAAATAGAGAATATCGGGGTATTAATTAAATGTTGCGAGACATGAAAGATGTTAGCGTTCAGAGAATCCTCGGACTCCTTTTGTAGGATTGACAAAGTTAACAGGCAGGTACAGGGATTCGGCAGGCAGAATTCGGAAGACA
Organism: Amblyraja radiata; assembly: GCF_010909765.2. Taxonomy (NCBI): domain Eukaryota; kingdom Metazoa; phylum Chordata; class Chondrichthyes; order Rajiformes; family Rajidae; genus Amblyraja; species Amblyraja radiata. The sequence continues at coordinate 22,861,238 of NC_045969.1, forward strand.
AACTGAATGTTGAAAGATTTTACAAGATGATTTTAGCACAATAGGAAGAATGTCATCCTACAATTATATAGAGTCTTAGTGAGACCACATCTGGAAAATTCTGTTCTCCCCAAGGAAGGATGTACTGGCAATTGAGGGAATGCAGCAAAGGTTCCCCAGATTAATTGGCGGGGTGGTAGGATTGTCCTGTGAAGAGCGATTAAACAGATGAGGGCAGATACTCTCCAGAGTTTCGAAGCATGCGCGATGATCTCATTGAAACATAAAATTCTTGCATGCCTAGGTGCAGAGATGATATTTCCTCCAGAACCACTCCCAAAACAAGGACTCTGGATGGAGATTCAAATACATTTTCTCCAAGGAGAGTAGTGAATCTTTGGAAAATCTGAAGCAAGAAAGCTGTGGAGGCTCAGTCACTGAGTATATTAAAGACAGTGACTGATAATAAAAGATTCAAGGGATATAAGGTCACTGTAGAAAAGTGGAGCTGAAGTAAAAGATCAGTTATGATCAATTAAATGTGAAGCAGGCACAAGGATCAAATGCGTGAGAGCGTGAGAATTTGGCCAAATGCGTGATGCTCACGCTCAATGCGTGAGAGTTGGCAGCCCTGATGTATGTTCAACATTATTAGGGCTTAAGCATGCCACATGCACTATCATGAATTCCATTATGAACTCCATACAATACATTGTCCTGATGGCAGTCATTTGTCAATTTTATTTCACTGTTCAATCTAGTTGGATTCGAAAAGCACACACAGCACCATTAAGTTTTTAGGCTTTGGGCCTGAATAGTAAGTGGGAGAATGAATGCTTTGAGATTTACTTAGCTGTTGGTACCCGAGTTGCCAGGTCATGTTGATTGAGTTTACGAAAGTTTCTTCAAAGGATTCACCATCTCCAGCAGCAGGGAACTTCCTGTGGGCTGCACAACATCCTCGCAGGGTTTCCTTGGTTTATTTTGTGTAAACATGGAGGAATGGGGATCATGTACAGGCCGGGGAGTTTATCTTGGCAACCTGTTCGGCACAGACATTGTGGGCCGAATGGCCTATTCCTGTGCTGTACTTTTCTGTGTTTTAATTATTGACTGATTGACAATCAATCATCAGGCGGAAAAAAAACTCTTACACTCTTCAAGTATCTTTATTGCAAGAAAAATGTTGGAATATTTTCCTTGGGTATAGCACTTTCCTGGAGATTTACCTTATTTCCCAAAGATTCATGGAGGGTTTTATGGTGTGTGGAAGGGTGGGTACAATATGTGCAAAATCTGTCGAGAATTTTCTGTATCATTTATCTCCAGAAAATACGTTGTGGAATTTGGTCTCTGGTGGTGTTGGCAGAATGTGTAACTTTTGGGGGAGGCTTCTAACAGAGGATAAACTTTAAGAGCTCTTATAATCTGCATTGGCTGCTGCTAAACCAAGGGTATTCATACAATGTCATCTGCCTTTGTCTTTAACCAGTCACTCATGGAAGCGATGTATAGCTAAGGGCAGCTATGCTGGGCTGGTATTTATCAAGGAGGTGTGAGCAAATGATTAGCTCATCAGGATATCCGTGAGCGTGACAATCCATTAATTGTTTCTCAAATAAGAAACCCATATCTTGTTGCAAAAAAATCTTGCTAATTATCCACGGTCACTGTGGCAACCACATGGCAATGTTTATTAACTGCTCGTGTTGAAAAGAACGAGCAATGCATGTAATTAACAGTGAACGTGCGATTTGTGTGGATATCTCCAGTGAACCTGACACTGAAACACATTACGCACCTGATATTCATGTCCAGTTTACAATGAAGAGACAAATTTAGCAGATACAAAGCACTTTTCACTGCCTGGCGATGTCTGAAAGCACTTGCAGTAAATCAGAAACATCAGAATTTTATTGGTCCAATTTCCCTTTGAGAACAAGGTGTGGATGTTCTAACCTTCTTCTGTCAGTAGGGTAAAGGTACATGGGAGCAGGGAGCTCCATGGGATACTGGGTTGGAACAATGCTGATACGTCCGATGTCCATCTGTATTTCTCTTCTCTTCAGTTGTGTCACCAAAGAAGGAAGTCCATGTGTTTCCATTGAATCTTTTGTCACCTACTCAACACACAGTTGATGTGTAGTCTCTGTTATAATGCAGAAGCCCAACATGGACATGCCAGATGAGGGAGGATGGGGACCAACTTTTTAAGCTCGCCTTAGCTGTCTGAAGGAAGTATAGCTAGAAGAAGGACAGAGGAGAAAAGCAAACTTTAGAAATAATTCACTTAATGCAATATGTTAGTACTGCAGATTGGTTCTTGTTTATAGCCATTATAAAGTGTACTGAGAGATTCAGATTCCCACTCCATGCTCGGTTCCATGGTTTTATAATGCACCCTCAGATGATGCTTTGTCTACGGGTCTTTGGTGGTCCAGCAATCACTCACAGAAACCAGGAAATTTTGTTTAAGGACTTGTTTTGCATGGGGGTGGTTTACCGATTAGACAAGCTGTGGAAATGAATAACTTATCAGATTCACACTAATCCTCCCATTGCCAATCCTTTCCAGCTGCCGTCTTCACTCTTCCATTCCATCCAGTCACTTGTAACGAGGGCCTTGATATTTACGGGTTTAACTGGGTTTAAACTTCACATTCCCACACAAAAAAGTCTATGGGTTTTTTTTTTTGTCATCAATAAAACCCTGTGCCTGCAGTGAAGATCAGGCTTGGCGGATTGATATTTTCAATCTATTTGCTTTAAAGAATGGATTTTAAAATCCCCATGTAGTGCACTGAGCAGGGTCTCGATCTGTGGGATGTGCTGGTCAGTGAAATGACAGTGGTGAGAAAAGACAGAAGACTAAAAACATGGGAAGAACATGAGCAAAAATGTCAAGGGCACTTTGTGATAACATACCAGAAATTGAAGGTTTTACTGAATAATGAATGGTTTGAACCAGTTGATTTTATACATTTTGATTTCATTGTGCTTTGTAGAAACTGAAAGTTGAACACTTTCTTTCATTTAAAAAAAAAAAAAAGTCCCTCAATTTTGCATATTAAAAAAAAAAACACATAAGCATCCGGACTTGAAATCTTTCACTGCTTTCGCATGCTTGAGTGATCAGCACAGTATCACGCCCAGTCTTGGTCTGTTTCTGTTCGGGTAAGTTATCTACTTAATGTGCAGGTTTTTTAAATCCATTTTGTTAAAAAAAAAATTTTTTTTAATCCTCATTCCTGGAAAAAAAACACTTCATGAGTGGATCTTAAACTAGGGGTCAGAAGGATAGCTTGGGCACTGATAAACCCAAGGGGAGGTCAAAGGGGTTTTCTTTGTAAATTCAGTGATGAGACCTTGGAAGGGTCATTCATGCTCATAGTATAATTGCTTTAAAAGGAAGATGGGTTTAGTGACCGCGAGGAGAATTAAGTTTATTTCAATTGAACACATGAATACTATACAAATATGAGGATGTCTGTGCCTCCATAACATGTTGAATGATTATTGTGGCTGTCTGCATCCTGATTGGCACTCCCACCTCTGCTCCTGGCATGATTAATGTGGAAAATCCCAAGTGCTTTTGACAGTAGATGTCAAAAAGATATTTCCTCTTGAAGAATCAGAACTACTATTTAAAAATAAAGCGGTCATTTAAGAGAGAGGTGAGGGATAGTTTTTTTTTTCTGTTAGTGCCATGAATCTTTGAACCATTTTTCATCAAGGGAGTAAAAGTTGAATCTAAGAATATTTTTAAGGCAGAGCAAGATGGATTCATGACAACCTTTAATTGGGAAGATAAACAGGATTGCAGTGATGAGGTTACAACTAGATTAGCCATGGTTTCTTTGAGTGGCAGAGCAGTTTCAGAGCCAAACCGTTCCTCTGGCTCTTGATTTATATGTGAGGGGAAAAAGCAGTGAGATAAGGTCGGATGTGAGGAGGCTTCGGAGTTGCCCCATGGATTATTTAGGGCCAGGTGGTCAGGTTCAATGCTGAAATTTGAAGAACTTTTCTCAGTGCTCTCCGACAGGCATTCCAAACATTCGTTAAAAGCTGCTCCGAATTTAAGCTGCCTTCACTTTGAGAGATATGTTTATGTTCACCTGCAGGATACCTTGTTCCTGCCTTGGGCAGTTTAACTGTTCAAGGGACAGTGACATAACAAACACTTGTGCAGATTGCCCCTGCTTAATGGTGAGGCCCCACCTTTTCTTTCGTTGATGAACTCGCAAACTGTCTTTGGAAACCTTTGCTGCCTCCCTGCCACTTTTAAGTTATAAAATAAAACTTGCATGGATATTTAAAAGAAATAAAAACGGAAGATTGCTCTGCAGAGCTGTCGGTGTTTCATGGATCACAAAAAATTTCATGGTGCACTTTTGAATAATAAAAAAATAAGGAAGGACAGAAGGTATTTGGAAACGTTACTTGATTGGGGTGGAAGGGCATGGACCTCCTTCCTGTTTGCCAATCCAATTGACATCTGTCTTGATCTTAGTCTAGAGTGCCTAAGTCTCAAAATAATGTTAAAACAAACAGAAAGGTTCAAGGACAATAACAGTCTAGCATGGGGACGAAATTCTTTGCGTTAATTTATCGCAGGTATGAATTAATGAAATCTGTTTCATATTCAGATTTGCTATTTTTGCTAAAACGAGGAAGGAATTTTACCCGCAGCGTTTTTTTTTAGAGCTGTGTGGCGTAGCTGGGATCATGTCTTTCACCTGTAGGAAATGAGAGCTAATCCAGACATCACAAGGCCTCGTCCATCTCATACTTGGTTTCACAAATTTACATCTGTTGCTTGTTTGTAGCAGAATTATTGCAACTGCCATGATTTATGTAGTAAGCAGTTAATTATTCTGATTGGAGGCAACTTAATTGAGGAGAGTGGAAAAACAAGATGTGGATTACACACTAATAGAATGGGATTGTGACTGGCATTCTAGTTCATCAAGGTAAACCAATGTGCTGGAAATAGACACAAAATGGTGGAGTAACTCAGCAGGTCAGACAGCATTTCTGGAGAAAAGGACTAGGTGACGTTTTGACCTGAAATGTCACCTATTCCTATTCTGATGAGTGGCTGCCTGACCTGCTGAGTTATTCCAGCATCCTCAAATCCCCTCCTATTGAGATACACAAATTCAGAGCAATCACTCTAACCAGGGTATTCTCATGCAGTTTATAGCCCCTCCCCACTCCCCCATAAAGAAAGAATAACCTTGAGATGGATTAGATTATTGTCATGTACACATCCTCACAGCGTAAACTGTATATCTAAAGTAATGATGAATACAACAATACATAGAATGACGAGTGCAAAACGGCAGAATGGTGCAAGACTGTATTGGGAAATCTGAGTAGTGTAAACAAATATTAAAGTACAATAATGGAATAACCAAATGCAGTAGAATTAAGAGTACATGGGAGAACTTCTGAGAATGTGATGTGAAAGAAGTGATTGATTCAGGAGTCAGATAGCAGTGGGGAAGAATCCATTCTGGATTACATCTGGCTGTCAGGGCTTTCAAGATCCAGTATCTTCTCCCAGAAGGTAGAAGAGAGGAAAGGGAATGGCCAAGGTGAGGCATCCGTGACGATACTTCCAGCCTTCCTTTTGCAACGCATTGTGAAGACTGACTTGAAGGAAGGAAGTGACCAGCTGCTGATGGACCAGACTGTGTTCCCAGCTTTTTGCAGGTTAAGGTGGTCAAGAGCAGAGCAGTTGCCATTGCCAGGCTGAGATATTTCACATCAAAATATTTTCTATAGTGTATCTGTAGAAATATAAGAGAATCCTTTTGGACATGCAAAATCTTCTCGGATGCCTAATAAAGTTTATGCGCTGATGTGTTTTCTTGATCACCACATCAGAATGGAGGGACCAGGTTAGGTTGTTAGTATATGGATATCTTGGAACTTGAAACTGTTGATCATCTCCACAGCAGTGACATTGATGACAACAGGGTAAATGACAGCTACTGCAGCTGGGAGCAATGCACATTACACAACACATTGAGCACATCAGCATGGAGTTAGTAGGGAGATGTATTGAATGGCTAACATTTGAAGCCAATAAAGTGAATGCTTATTCAGCGATGAGAAATCCCTAGTAGACCTTCCTGTCAGATTCATTTTACAGCATCAAATTAATGGGCTGTTTCAAGTCGTGCAATGGGGAAGAACTGATGAAGTATCTTGGGAGAAGCATCGCAAGGGACAGACTTCTGACCGACATACACTACAAACCAACTGACTCACATGGCTATCTGGACTACACGTCTTCCCACCCTGCCCCCTGTAAAGACTCCATCCCCTACTCCCAATTCCTCCCAGGATGAGACGTTCCACACCAGGGCATCGGAAATGTCCTCGTTCTTCAGGGAACGGGGATTTCCCTCCGCCACCATAGATGAGGCTCGCACCAGGGTCTCATCCATACCCCGCAACACTGCTCTCTCTCCCCATCCCCGCACTCGCAACAAGGGCAGAGTCCCCCTAGTCCTCACCTTTCACCCCACCAGCCGGCAAATACAATAAATAATCCTCCGCCATTTCCGCCACCTCCAACATGACCCCACCACTCGCCACATCTTCCCATCTCCCCCTATGTCTGCCTTCCGCAAAGACCGCTCCCTCCGCAACTCCCTTGTCAATTCTTCCCTTCTCTCCCGTACCACCCCCTCCCTCCCCGGGCACTTTCCGTTGCAACCGCAAGAAATGCAACACCTGTCCCTTCACCTCCCCCCTCGACTCCATTCAAGGACCCAAGCAGTCGTTCCAGGTGCGACAAAGGTTCACCTGTATCTCCTCCAACCTCAACTACTGCATCCGCTGCTCTAGATGTCAGCTGATTTACATCGGGGAGACTAAGCGGAGGTTGGGCGATCATTTCGCCGAACACCTCCGCTCAGTCCGCAATAACCTACCTGAACTCCCAGTGGCTCAGCACTTCAACTCCCCCTCCCATTCCCAATCCGACCTCTCTGTCCTGGGTCTCCTCCATTGCCAGAGTGAGCAACACCGGAAATTGGAGGAACAGCACCTCGTATTCCGCCTGGGTTGCTTGCGTCCGGATGGCATGATCGTTGAATTCTCCCAGTTTTGCTAGCCCTTGCCGTCTCCTCCCCTTCCTTAACCCTCGAGCTGTCTCCTCCCATCCCCCTACCCTCGGGCTCCTCCTCCTCCCTTTTTCCTTCCTTCTCCCTCCACCCCACCCCCCATCAGTCTGAAGAAGGGTTTCGGCCCGAAACGTCGCCTATTTCCTTCGCTCCATAGATGCTGCTGCACCCGCTGAGTTTCTCCAGCATTTTTGTGTACCTTGGGAGAAGCATCATGTTTTAATCTGTTCAGTACAATTGGATAGAATCACTATATTATCACACTCTTTCACTCAAATAATCACTTCTAACGCATTCTCACCTCTTCCTTTCATTTTTAATCCCATGCATAAATGAAGGCTCTTGGAGAAGGGGAGTGGATGAAAGAAGAGTCAACTGGATTCTTGTTGGAAACTCTGCTCAGAATTTTCAGCCGCCCATAGAAGCACCTCCCTCAGAGGTTGCCATTATATCTATAGGAGGAGCAGGCCAAACTGGGGAAAGGAACCCCAAATCAAACTCTGCTTCTGATTGGAGGTCACATTCATTCATTTCCGAATAGAAAGGTTCAGTTGTACAGCTAAGCCTTAGTGTAGGTAAATGACCAAAAAAGTTAAAGGCGTGTTAGTGTTAAAGTTACAAAAGTGATGTTATTGATTGGATTTATCTACTAGGAGCTGAAATGTACTCAATGGGCAGAATGGCCTCCTGTATTGAAGTAGGCAATTGTGGATGCAGCAGGCTAGGTTTCTGTATACCCTCTCAGGTGCATTCTAAAACAAATTACAGTGCTATTGTATGAAATAAAGGGAAAGAGCCTGGCCAATATTTTCCCCTCGTCCAATATCAGCAACATGAAAAAATACTAATCTGATTATTATTTTGTTTGTGGAATCTTGCCTTGCCTAAATTGTCCACTGATTTTCAACTGCAACAGCATATTGTTTAAAGTGCTTTGGCTTTTCTTGAGATTGTAAAAGTGAAGTCAAGCTTTAGCTACTGTATATAGACACAGCGTGCAGGGGTAACTGAGCAGGTCAGGCAGCATCTCTGGAGAAAAGGGATAAGTGATGTTTTGGGTCGGGGGCCTTCAGTACTTTGTTTCTACATTTTAGCTGCTGTAATTTGGCCCTGGTGTAGAAGGGTGGACCAATCTGCTGGGAGCTAATGTGAATATGGGGTGCAGTAGTGGAGGAGTTGCTGGTCCTGTGCGGAAATTAGCAGGGAACCAGATTGCTCTGTGACCCAGCATTGACTTGATGGGCCCCAAATATTTACAAGGAAATAAAAATAAAATAATAATAATAATATTCCTTTATTGTCATTGTACTTAGAAAGACAATGAAATTAGCAGAGCTACTCCTGATCAGTGCAACCAAAACAAGTTAAAACAAGATAAAAACACATCCAATATGTTATTTAACTGCTTAAAACAGTAGATAAATTATATTTGTCACACATAGGTAGAACATTGCACTGGGAGAATATTACACTTTAAAATGTAATAAATACTTTAAAAGAATTTAAAAAAAAGAAATATTAGCTTAGTGGTCTGTTTTATAGTGGAATGGATGACAGCACCTCTCATGTCGTGTGGATATTTGAGGAATTTAGAGTTCTGATGGCCCAGGGAAAGAAACTGTTCTTGAGTCTGTTTGTTCATGTGTGTATGTATTTATATTATAGTATATGGACACATTGATCTGTTTTGTAGTAAATGCCTACTATGTTCTGTTGTGCTGAAGCAAAGCAAGAATTTCATTGTCCTATCAGGGACACATGACAATAAACTCACTTGAACTTGAACACTTGAACTTGTCTGGCTTTTGATGCACATGTACTGCCTACCAGAGGGCAGGAAGTTGAACAGGAACTGTCCAGGATGGGAGGGGTCTTTGATTATTTTCCTGGCTCTGCAGAGGCACGGAGAGCTGGAGATGTCTTCCAGGGAAGGCAGAGGGCAGCCAATGATTTTCTGGGCAGTTTTGATCACTCTCTGCAGTGCTCTCCTGTCTGGTGCTGATCAGCCGGCATACCACACCGTGATACAATATGCCAGCACACTCTCGATGGTGGAGCGGTAGAAGGCCACCAGCAGCTTCTCCTCCAAACTGGTCTTCCTTAACACTCTCAGGAAGTGCAATCGCTGCTGGGTCTTTTTTACCACCGCTGAAGAGTTGGCAGACCAGGAGAGGTTCTCCGCGATGTGCGTTCCCAGGAATTTGAAGGTGGAAACCCTCTCGACACAGTCCCCGTTGATGTAGAGCGGGGCATGGTCCACTCTGTGCCTTCTGTAGTCGATGACCATTTCCTTTGTTTTGCTGATATTAAGTGCCAGGTTGTTCGCAGAACACCACTCTGACAGCTTCAGGACCTCGTCTCTGTACGCTGCCTCGTCTCCTCCTGATATGAGTCCGACCACTGTGGTGTCATCCGTGAATTTAATAATGGCGTTTGTGGAGTGGGTGGGAATGCAGTCGTAAGTGTACGGAGCATAGAGGAGTGGACTGAGCACACAGCCCTGTGGAGAACCAGTGCTGAGTGTGAGGGGGGAGGAGCAGTGGGGGCCCATTTTGACTCTTTGTGGGCGGTTAGTGAGAAAGTCCTTTATCCAGGCGCAGGTGAGAGGGGGGAAGTCTAAGTCCGACAGCTTGTTTACTAGTATGTCAGGGATGATCGTATTAAAAGCTGAGCTATATTCAATAAAAAGGATCCTTACATGATTCCCCGGGTGTTCCAGATGGCTCAGTGCAGTGTGGAGGGCAGTGGCGATGGCGTCCTCCATCGATCTGTTAGCTCTATAAGCAAACTGATGAGGGTCAAGGTTTGGAGGGAGGCTGGCTTTGATGTGCTGCGAAATTAATCTTTCAAAGCATTTCATGACTACTGATGTTAATGCAATTGGTCTGTAATCATTGAAACTGTTTATGACTGTTTATGACTGGCTTCTTAGGGACAGGGATGATGGTAGCCGACCAGACAAGGTGGTATGGTGGCTTGTGTCGGGGAAAGATTGAAGATCTTGGTAAAGACCCCTGATAGCTGGTCTGCACAAGCTTGAAGTACTTTGCCGAGTACACCATTCAGGTCCAGTGGCTTTCCTTGGGTTCCCCGACTTGAGCGCGCGCCTCACTTGGTGTTCCTGGAGAGTGAGCGAATGGGAGTTGGAGGTCGGTGGGAGCAGCGTGACTGCATGGGGCCTCTTTGCCTCAAAGCGAGCAAAGAAATGGTTTAGTTCCTCCGCCAGCGAGGCATTAGTCACGGGTGTGTTGCATTTGTAATTGGTGATTTGCTGTAATCCTTGCCACACCTGCCGTGGGTTATTGTGTATGAGATGCTCCTCCACTTTTTTCTTGTAGGCTTCCTTTGCAGCTTTGATGCCTCTCCTCAGTTCTGCTCTTGCCTTGCTGTATTGGGCCCTGTCACCCGACCCAAAGGCAGAATTGCGGGTTCTCAGGAGTGACTGTAATTAACTAGTCATCCAGGGTTTTTCGTTGGGATAAACCTGGATGCGTTTTTCAACAGTGACATTATCGATGCAGTTTTTTATGTAGAACAGTACAGTTTCCGTGTATTCCTGTAAGTCCTGGTGTCCAAATATATCCCATGCTGTATGTGCAAAGCAATCCTGCAGCTGAGAGAGTGCTCCCTCGGGTCAGGATTTTGTGATCTTTATGTCCGGCTTGGTTTTCCTCCTGAGGGGAGTATACGCTGGGATGAGGAGCAGTGAGAGATGGTCTGACAGGCCCAAATGTGGGAGAGGTACTGCTCTATATGCATGCTTTAAGTTAGAGTAGACGTGGTCCGGTGTGTTTTTCCCCCTGGTGGGACACTGTACGCATTGTAGGAATTTAGGAAGCACTGACTTTAAGCTTGCTTGATTGAAATCCCCCACAACAATGTAAACTCCCTCAGTATGAGCCGGCTGTTTGTTTATGGTGTCATGCAGATGGACAAGAGCTGTGCTAACGTTAGCATCTGGTGGAATATAGACAGCTGTCATCACCACTGTGAGCTCTCTAGGCAAATGGAAAGGTCTGCAAATGACAGTCATTACTTCCAGGTGAGGAGAGCAATGGGTGTATATGATCTTGCTGTTTGTACACCAGTCATTATGTACATAGATGCAAAGACCACCTCCTCTGTTCTTACCGGAGTCACTGTTTCTGTCTTGGCGATGGGTGGTATTGCAGCGTTCGGGATCAGGGGGTGTAACCAGGCTTCTGTTATGATCATCACACAGCATTCGTGAACGTAGGTGTTTGCAGCAATTTGTGGTTCCTGTTCGTCTGTTTTGTGGACGATGGATCTGGCATTGGTGAGGAAGATGCTCGGTAACGGAAGTTTGTGTGGCTGTTTCCTTAGCCTAGCAAGCAGGCCCGCCCGGCATCCTCGCTTCTGCTTCCGCTCCCTTCGTCGTCTACGCCGCCTCACGGACCCGACAACAATCCAGGGAGAGCCCGGTGGACTCGCGATGTCCTGCGGTATGTTACAAGATCGCTGGAAATCGCTTGTAAGCAACTCGGCATGGTTGTAGACGTATTTTCCCCCGTAGCACTTTCTAGCACACACTAAACACAACGTAAATACAAACAATATGCACCTAATCAGAGAGCTAAGAGCCGCTGCGCTCGTGCGCGCCGCCATCTTTATTCATTGAAACCATTCTCCTCCGAGTCTTTCACTGGGCATTAAAAGGCCACAGAACAGGAATGCAGTAGTTGGTATCCGGTGCAACTCTAGACTGAAGCTTGACTCAGTCTGAAAATGTGGTGTGGACGATGCAGCCGCATTTTCCCCACATGTATTGAAGTGATCACCTTCATATCAAGTTTAAAACCTTTTGTATTCTTCTACTTTGGCAAAGAAAGGCATCGATTTTACCTGTGATCTGAGATGCAGAGGGACCATCTTGTGTGGAAAACCAAGGATAATGCACAGAGTTTCTCCTTGAACAGACCACAGGCTCCAGTCTGAAAATTAGACTTAAGGTCATATGTTTGTAAGATACTCAATCAAACATCACTGCAAAGAAAAATTGTGGGCTTCCTACAAGTCCCATTCAGGTCCTCACTTACATATGAATAAGTCTCGATGTGTTCAAAGGCGAGTACCACTCCTGTACTTTGAAATCCATGGCTAAATCACAGAGCAGGCCACGTGCTCCAGCAAAGCCAGGAATCTACTTCAATTTAAATTAAATACATAGCTAAAGTAATGGTTCTTTTTGTGCCTCACCCCATTACTCTCCCTTTTGTGAAATTCCATCCTCTCGGCTTGTGACTTCCTCACCTCTTCACCTCTATTCATTACTGATCTGTCATCCAAGCCCCCTTCTCTTGATCGACTGCACTATCTGTAGAGACACTCATTTGATTCGCCCTTTCAATCTCCTGTCTAATCCTCCTCGTGATCTCCCTCCACAACATCCACTATCTAAATCCAGGCTCCCCTATTGACTTACTATCCTGACCTTCCTCTGGCTCTCCTGGCCTGACCTCGGCCTTACAGTCTATAACTCTGATATACCAGATGCTGGGGCACATATCAAGTTGCTCTAACTTAGAAAACAAATTATTCTGCATATTTATATTTGAAACAGTGTGTACCCAAGAGAGTGAAACGACATGGTCCTTGTTTGATATCTCATTCAATAGGATGACACCTCCAACTGCAATCGCCCATCGTGGTTGAATTGGGAGTGTCATTCTAAACTTTATGCTCAAGTCCCAGGATTGGACTTGAACCCTTCCTTGCGATGGGCAGAGAGTAGGAGGGGGACCCACAGCCCCATTTATATCAATGGGTCGATGGTTGAAAGGGTCAAGAACTTCAAATTCCTGGGCGTGCATATCTCTGAAGATCTTTCCTGGTCCGAGAACACTAACGCAACTATCAAAAAAGCTCATCAGCGCCTCTACTTCCTGAGAAGATTACGGAGAGTCGGATTGTCAAGGAAGACTCTCTTTAACATCTACAGGTGCACAGTCGAGAGCATACTGACCGGTTGCATCGTGGCTTGGTTCGGCAATTTGAGCGCCCTGGAGAGGAAAAGACTACAAAAAGTAGTAAACACTGCCCAGTCCATCATCGGCTCTGACCTTCCTTCCATCGAGGGGATTTATCGCAGTCGCTGCCTCAAAAAGGCTGGCAGTATCATCAAAGACCCACACCATCCTGGCCACACACTCATCTCCCTGCTACCTTCAGGTAGAAGGTACAGGAGCCTGAAGATTGCAACAACCAGGTTCAGGAATAGCTACTTCCCCACAGCCATCAGGCTATTAAACCTGGCTCGGACAAAACTCTGATTATTAATAACCATTTTCTGTTATTTGCACTTTACCAGTTTATTTATTCATGTGTGTATATATTTATATCATGGTATATGGACACATTTATCTGTTTTGTAGTAAATGCCTACTATTTTTCTGTGTGCTTAAGCAAAGCAAGAATTTCATTGTCCTATACAGGGACACATGACAATAAACTCGCTTGAGCAACACATAGCTGCATTTGATGGTTACTCTCTGATGTAAATCAACTTGAAAATATCTCTTTGTAACCTACACCATTCGGTTCCTGATCATGGCAGCATGCTGTCTAGGGAACAATTGAATGACAAGAACTCAAAGTTCAATATGTCAGGAATTGTTGATATGGTACATTAAAATCCTAATGAATTCCAGTATGGGCTCCTCCTCTGATATTGGACAGGTTTACCATAGAACCATGGAAGTAATGACATTTTAGAACCAGATTACGTGAAGCATGGAACAAGAAACAGAATATTGGAAGAACACACGAGTCAAGCAGCATCTGTGGGGGGAAAATATGTATGTTGACATTTTTGGGTCGCGATCCTACATCAGGACAGAGAGGGAAGAGGAAAGATTGCAAGTATACAAAAGTTAGAGGGAAAGGTGGGATAGAGGCTGGGAAGTGATCTTGGTAAAGGCGGAAGATGGAGGCAAGGGACAACGGATGCTGGAATCTGGAATAAAACATAAAGTAAAACATTCAGCGGGTCAGGCAGCATCTGTGGAGGAAATGAAAAGGCAATGTTTCGGGTTGGAATCCATCTTCAGACCTTTCAGGAGGAGAATAATGAGAAAATGGAACTGGGGGTAGGGGGTGGGAAAAGTGAGCAAAGGTTGAAACAACATTGGTGGAGAGGTGAATGTCTGTAGAAGAACATGGGAAGTATGGGCTATATGAAATTGGACAATTCAATTTCAATATCATTGTGTTGTAAGAGGAGGAGGAGCCATCTTGGTGAACGGCTGCTAGCAGCAGCCGTCCGTCTTAAATTCGTTTTTTTTCTAGTTTTTAGTGAGTCCTGTTTTTTTGTTTGTAGGGGATATGGTCTTTTAATGTGGGGGGGTAGGTGTTACTTTATTTATAGGTCCCTACCTGGTCGGTATGGCAGCCTTTTTTCCGGGCTGCCCGTCGACCCGTCGTCGTGGCCTACCAGCGGGCTTGGAGCGCCGTTTCTTGGCGGGAACCACCCAGCACCTCGGCCTGCGTGGCAGCACTGCATTGGAGTGCTGGAGCGCTGGAGCGGAGCGGAGCGGGCGATGCCTTGCCTGGGTCGCCGTGCTGGAGCTCTGGCGAGCTGGACCGCCGTAAGCAACATCTCCGGGCTGCGGGTTTGCGGAGCGGAGAGGCGGCGTGCGGAGAGGCGGCGTGCGTAGAGGCGGCAAGGCTGCAGTGAGGAGAGCGGTCGCCGACTTTAACATCTGGAGCCTAGGAGCGCCAAACCGGCGCGGCCTTGTCGGCTTCGGCAGCCGCGGGCTCCAACCAAGAAGCGGCCGTTCCAAGTGGCCCAGCCGCCGAAAGGACTCTCCCGACGCCGGGGCAAGACCACCCGGTGAGAACGGCCAGGGACATCGGGCCTCCGTAGAGGCAACTGCGGTGGCCCCAATAGGCCTGACTTTGGGGTGAACATGGGGTGGGGACTGGACATTGTGCCTTCCTCCACAGTGCTATCCACTGTGGGGGGATGATTTTTTTTTGTCTAACTGTAGTCCTGTAGGTCTGTGTCCAAGATGGCTGCCGTGAAGGGAGAGTGGACGCTGGCACGAATTGGTTGCCGCTGCTCTCTCTTCACACTGTGTTTTTGATTTTCTGTTTTTGGATTGAATTCTGTTTTTAATTTGTGTCATTGTGATGTCTTTAATTACTTGTTTTACTCCGATTATATGTTTTAATTTCGATTACTATGTAAGGTGTCCTTGAGATTTTGTATGAAAGGCGCCCATTAAATATAAAATTTATTATTATTATTATTAAGCTACCCAAGTAGAATATGAGATGTTGTTCTTGCACTGTAACAGTGGAGAAGGCCAAGAGCAGACAGATCATTGTGGGATAATGAAGGAGAGTTGAAATGACATGTAACCAGAAGCTTGAGGTGGCTGTTGCTGATCGAGCACGAGTGATCTGCAAAACTGGTGTAGACCAGGTGACATTGTAACAAACTACATCCCCAATGCGTTCTTCTCCCCCACACACACTCGCCTGTCTACCCTGATTGCTTCTCCTTTTGTTTGCCTTTACTACGTCCTCCTCCCTCCCCTTCCCCTCCCCTTCCCCTCCCCCACCTAGTTCCATCTACCTATCATCACCCCCACCCTCCCCTGGTCCCACCTTCCATCTACCAGCCTCTGTCCACCCCTTTCCTACTTTTCACATTTGCATAGAAGTGAGTTACTTTCAAGGGGCCACTAAGTGCAAGAGCAAGTATCAGGAACTCAGTTGGTTTTGGTCCAAAGAGATTCATTGCAGAGGCATAGTGCATGATTAATATCCATTGCATTAGGGTTTATTAAGAATTCTAACGTGCTATAGGGATTAATTGTAAGATTTAAAAGATGACACGGCATTTTTGTAGGTTTAGGGTTTGCTCTGCATTGTAATACAGTGAATTTTGTAAACCATAGAAATAATTTATAATCTGTAGCATACAAGGTATACTTATGAGCTGGTTTAATATCCTTTGCACCATATTCTTGGGATTCATTTTAGGTTTTAACAGATTTTATGGGTTTATTATAATGTGCAAACCATTTCAGAGTTGAAGGAAGATGCGTTATCAGGGTTATTGTAGTTGTGACGTATTACTATGTTTTATAGGGGCTGTAAAAGACTACTGTAGTCTAAAATGGGCTGTAATAGTCTTCAGTGATTTATCTAAATTTGCAACCAGCAATTGAAATCTATTATAGGCTAATACAAGCACAGGGGTATGTTACAGACTGTTACAGACCATTGGACTATTATAGGATGTAACTGACTTCACAGGTTTATTTCAGGCTGTGGGATTACAGGAATGTATTATAGACCTAACATAATCCAGGCTTTTATTAGAGACTGTAACAGACTAAAGGGTTTTATAAGGGACTGTAACAGATTACAAAATGTATTATGGGCTGTAAAAGACTTCTGGGGTATATTATAGGCAGTAGAAGACAATAGACAATAGGTGCAGGAGTAGGCCATTCGGCCCTTCGAGCCAGCACTGCCATTCAATGTGATCATGGCTGATAATCCACAATCAGTACCCTGTTCCTGCCTTCTCCCCATATCCTCTGACTCCGCTATCTTTAAGAGCCCTATCAAGCTCTCTCTTGAAAGTATCCAGAGAACCGGCCTCCACCACTCTCTGATGCAGAGAATTCCACAGACTCACAACTCTCTATGTGAAAAAGTGTTTCCTCATCTCCGTTCTAAATGCCTTGCCCCTTATTCTTAAACTGTGGCCCCTGGTTCTGGACTCCCCCACCATCAGGAACATGTTTCCTGCCTCTAGTGTGTCCAAACCTTTAATAATCGTATGTTTCAATAAGATACCCTCTCATCCTTCTAAATTATTCTAAAGTATACAAGTCCAGCCGCTCCATTCTCTCAGCATATGACAGTCCCGCCATCCCGGGAATTAACCTTGTAAACCTACGCTGCACTCCCTCAATAGCAAGAATGTCCTTCTGCAAATG
The DNA here is from genome assembly GCF_010909765.2 of Amblyraja radiata. NCBI lineage: Eukaryota > Metazoa > Chordata > Chondrichthyes > Rajiformes > Rajidae > Amblyraja > Amblyraja radiata. Next base: position 22,878,327 of record NC_045969.1, read on the forward strand.
ATGGGACCAAAATTGCACACAATACTCCAGGTGTGGTCTCACTAGTACAACTGCAGAAGGACCTCTTTGCTCTTATACTCAATTCCTCTCGTTATGAAGCCCAACATGCCATTCGCTTTCTTCACTGCCTGCTGTACCTGCATGCTTACTTTCATTGACTGATGAACAAAGACCCCCAGATCCCATTGTACTGCCCCTTTTCCCAACTTGACACCATTTAGATAATAATCTGCCTTCTTGATTTTGCTACCAAAGTGGATAACCTCACATGTATCCACACTAAACTGCATCTGCCCACTCACCCAACCTGTCCAAGTTACCCTGCATTCTCATAGCATCCTCCTCACAGTTCACACTGCCACCCAGCTTTGTGTCATCTGCAAATTTGCTAATGTTACTTTGAATCCCTTCATCTAAATCATTGATGTATGTTGTAAATAGCTGCGGTCCCAGCACTGAGCCTTGCGGTACCCCCACTAATCACTGCCTGCCATTCTGAAAGGGCCCCGTTAATCCCTACTCTTTTGTTTTTCCTGTCTGCCAACCAATTTTCTATCCAAGTCAGCACTCTACCCCCAATACCATGTGCCCTAATTTTGCCCACTAATCTCGTATGTGGGACCTTATCAAATGCTTTCTGAAAGTCCAGGTACACTACATCCAAGTTCACAAGGTGCAAGTTGAGCTGGGGTTGGCACTTCTTCTCCGCACTAGCTGTGACTGACGACACCAGCGGCCCCAAGCTCACAGCCAGCGCGGAGAAGAAACACCAACTCCAGCCCAACCCCACTCCCGGACAGGCGGGGACCACCAGCGGACAACCCCCCCCCCCCCCCCCCGGCACCAGCAAAAGCCGAGCGCCAGCCATACACACAAAGCGCTGCAACAACTCTGCCTCCTCCACGCGCCGGCTGCAAGACCGGCCTGGCCCGGCACCTCCGGCCACCCCTGGACCAGGACGACACACCCAGGAGGGGGCGGGGATGGGGATGGCCCAGCAGCAACGCAACAAACCTGGGCCCGACACCGACCACGGATGAGCACGATCTCGCTCGCTCACCAAAGCATTATAAAGCAATTAAAACGACAAAATAATCTTAGCTTTTAACAAAGGAACAATAAATTTCATAGTTTGAAAGCAGTATTTTCTTGCCAGAAGAATCGAAGCTGGAAAAAACAGAAAAAATGAAGGTTTACTGCTCCACTGATTTCCAGGGCTGTTTATGCATAGTGACCTTTGACCTGGGCGTGTGCAGTCGGAATATCGAACTCGCTCATTGTAGGCTCTATCTGACTGTAGGGGTTTGTTGTGGGCTGCAACAGACAATGGGGGTTCAATAGGAGCTGTAACCGACTACACTGACATACTATAGACGACAAGAAACGATTATGTTACTATGAGCATGTAACAGACTAAACCTTGTTATAATCTGTAGCAGTATAGGAGCTTACTGTGGGCTGTAATGGATTACTAGATTTTGTCAGCAGTAACTGACTGCCAGGTTTTATTTTGTCTGTAAGCAACTACGAGGGGGTTATTATGGACTGCAGCTTGCTTCGGGCAGTGTTTATTATATGCTACAACAAACCAAAATGGTTTATCTTAAACCACAACACTACATGGTGTTATGGGCTGTAACACATCCAAGGATCTCAGTATGGGATGTCCCACATTATACAGCTCTGGGTGATGTCATGGTTACAATCAGTAAATTGATATCTGCGTGTGGGAAAGGAATTGTCTCCCGTTTGGAACTTAGGAATCACAGAGCCCCTATTTTCTGGTGAGTATATAATTACATTACAGATTACGCCATTTCTCCCTGTCAGGTCTGAAATAAAAATTCCAAAAGTCCTATTGACAAGAAGTTATTGTTAGGCAGACGTTCTTGAGTAGAACCTGATCCTTCTTGTTTATTCAGTGAGCTCCGGCTGAAACTGGAGACAGAAAGCAGAGACTTCGCTGGAGGGTCACTGGCAGACTGGCTGATGAATGGAGCCCCTGCCCAGTCATCCACTCTTTGCCACACTCTAGTGGAGGTGGATTTACGCGGAGCTGCTTTTTCCTGCCGTTGTGGATCAGATTTTCTAGTTGCGCTACAAGCGTTCCTGTTAGCTAGGTAGATTGTGGGGGGCGGACCCCTCGGGCTAACTGCAACTGGCTAACCACTGCTAAGACCTCTCGTTTGATAGTGCCGTGATGGTGAACTCTCTCACCAATGTTCCAACAGTCAGAGGTACACAAAATTGCTGGGGAAACTCAGCGGGTGCAGCAGCATCTATGGAGCAAAGGAAATAGGCGACGTTTCGGGCCGAAACCCTTCTTCAGACTCTGAAGAAGGGTTTGAAGAAGGGTTTCGGCCCGAAACGTCGCCTATTTCCTTCGCTCCATAGATGCTGCTGCACCCGCTGAGTTTCCACAGCAATTTTGTGTACCTTCGATATTCCAGCATCTGCAGTTCCCTTTTGAACACTTCCAACAGTCAGAGCCTGGTTGGAATCCACGGAGTGATTTCCTGATTCCCAGCCTTGTGACCATTCCAGGCTGTTGCTGGTGATCTCTGCCACATTCTACAATTTGCTGTTCCTTGCTACGTTGCTGGAAGGGTGCAGTGCAGTCGTGTAAAAACACAATTTTTACATTAAACTGGACCCTTTTTGTTCTTCACACATTCCCATTAACTCTCCAGATTCTACGACTCGTACACACAAGGGACCGTGTATCTACAGTGGACACGCAACCTATCAATTTTCATACCTTTGGGATGTGGGAGGAAACTGGATCTCCAGAGGGAATCACAAGGAGAACCTCCAAACTCCACACAGAGAGCTTTGCCTGCAGTCCAAGCCTCCCCAAAGAGTTGGAATTCTGCAACTGCATTGATATTGCATTAGAGGCTTCTCTGGTAACCTCCCACCACAAACACTGCAGTCCTGAATGCACACTGATCTTCACCAGCCTGTCCAGGTCTCGACAATCACTCTGGAAGCAGCCTTCACATTCATTCATTCATTCATTCATTCATTCATTCATTCATTCATTCATGAAGTGGCAGCATTGCTCTGTAGTTGGACCAATATCACCTGTATTTTGGTATTTTATTCAAGAGATTGTGCTAGATACAGCTGCCAAGCTAAATGCTCACAGCTGAGAGAATGTGTAATCAGTAGCTGTTCATTGCAGATGCTACAACTAACATAACCTAACAACACTACTCTGTGAGTCTTTCAAATGAAAAGCTTGAACCATGAGTTTTCACAAGCAACATTAGGGTAACAGTTAATAGTAATTAAAGCAATTTCTAAGCCCTTTAGTTTGAACTGCTATCACACAACGCTGTAACCATATGCATTTGTAGATATTGAGAGTCCATGTTTATGCTTAAGATTAGACAGATCAATTTTGATGGGTAAGGTATTGAGAAATGGAACCAATGCAGATTGTAATTCTGCATTAGATTATCAGATACGGACCTTCTATGACCTAAATGAAGGTCTTTGGAATGCACTGAGAGAAAAGTATTGATTTCCTCCTGGCTCCACGTATAGATAGGGTTCAAAATATATACTTGTGGAGTTTGGACTGTTAAGCCATCCATTTAGTTCAGCGGGTCAGGCAACATCTCTGGAGAACATGGACTGGTGACGATTTAAGTCAGGACGCTTCAGGCTGAAGATGTCTGCCCACGTTTCCCGGGTAACACTGCAAAGGTCAACGTGTCAGACTGACCACCCGTGTGTGTTTGCAATTAGGACACGAGTGTGAAGAAAATTACCGACCCAAAACATCACCTATCCCTGTTCGCCAGATATGCTGTCTAGCCCACTGAGTCTTTCCAGCACTCTGTGTCTTCTTTTGTGAACCAGCACCTACAGTTCTTTGTTTCTACATTTAGTTCAAAGGTCTTTTTTGTCACAAGCACGGTACAATGATATTGGAATTACCATAGAGCCAAACTAAAAAAAAAAGCAACAAGACAAACAATTACATAAAATTTAACATAAACATCCACCACAGCGGATTCCCCACATTCCTCACTGTGATGGAAGGCAATAAAGTCAAGGGGAGAAGAAAGAGATACTTGGGATCGGGTCTCTCTAATGGACGCAGTGTAGGTGGTTGGGGGGGTGTGGTTGTGTAGAGGCAGCACAGCCAGCAGGTCTGCTGCCACAGAGCTCCAGTGATCCAGATTCAACCCTGATCTCCAGCGCTGTTTACGGCTGCATGGGTTTCTCCTAGTTCTCCAATTTCCTCCCAAATTTCAAAGAAATGCAGGTTGATAAATTAATTGCCCATTTAACTTGCCTCTACTATGTAGGTGAGTGGTAGAATTGTAGCGAAGTTGATGAGAATGTAATGTGAATAAAATGAGATGCATGAAGGATTAGTGGAAATAGGTGCTTCAAGGTCAAGCTCGGCAGATTGAAGGCCAGATTCCATGCTACATGACTCGATGATCAATGTCCTTTGTATTCATCTGTTTCTTTCTTCTGTCAGGCCATGGGTCTCTGGATCATAGCAATAAAGAGTAACTGTAGCCCTGTTCATAACGTCAGGATGTCTCAATGTTTTATAGCTAACAAAGTACTTTTGAGGGCAGCACAATGGCGCAGCGGCAGGATTGGTGCCTTACAGCACCAGAGACCCGGGTTCGAACTTGACTATGGGTGCTGTCTATTCAGAGCTCTCCCTGTGACTGCATGGGTTTTCTCTGGGTGCTCTGATTTTGTACCACATTCCAAAGATGTGCAGGTTTGTAGGTTAATTGGCTTCTGTAGATTGTCCATGGTGTATAGGATAGACACAGGTGCACAGGTGATCGTTGGTCAGCATGCTCGTTGGGTCGAAGGGCCAATGAGCACGTTGTTTAGAGATCCATGCTGTGCTCTAAACTAAACTAAAATTAAAGAGTAATGCCCCTGTCCCACTTAGGAAACATGAACGGAAACCTCTGGAGACTTTGCGCCCCACCCAATGTTTCCGTGCGGTTCCCGGAGGTTGCAGGTGGTTGCCGGAGGTTGCAGGTAGTGGAAGCAGGTATGGAGACTGACAAAAACCTCCGGCAACCGCACGGAAACCTTGGGTGGGGCACAAAGTCTCCAGAGGTTTCCGTTCAGGTTTCCTAAGTGGGACGGGCATAAGGAACTGTGGCAGCCACTCGCAGCAAAATCACACAGGCAGCCAAGATTATAAACTGCAAGATAATTAAGTGATTAAGTGACAGATAAAGGTTGATTGCGTGATGTGGGATAATTTCCCTGTTTTTCTTCCAACCGTGCCACATAATCATTTGCATCCTGCTAAGAGGAATAGGCAGGGCTTAGGTTTAATGTCTCATTAAACGTTATCACCTTCAATACTAAAACCAGCAGCTCAAATCAGTGTAATGAAGTGTCAGCCTCTGTTATTGAGGTGAGAGTCCCACCAGTGGGCCATGGGTTATGCTCATTACATGGTTTCAGATTTATTTCCTTTCATTTTCTATCTGCTTCATCCCCCACCTGTTTCATAATTTCACATCTACCTTATCAGCATCTTCCATTTCTTTGATTTGTCCTTTTAAGTCATCTTCGTCGCGTGATGAATTCTACCCCTTGAGCTACACTGTGGGAGTTCTTCGCCGCACAGATAACAGTGGCTCACCGCTGCCTTCTCCCAGTAATTGGGGATGGGCAATAAAGAGAAAACCTTGCCAGATGTGTTCATATCCTGTGAATAAATAAAGATGATAGCATTTTCTATTCTCTCCTGAAGCCTGCTGCCGGTCATTCGACTCACAAGATAACATAAGTATGCCTTTGTATGTGGACCTCCTTAGTTGCTTACATGTGTGTTTATGCATTAGTGTGAAACATAGAAATGTAGAAAATAGGTGCAGGAGGAGGCCATTCGGCCCTTCGAGCCAGTTCCGCCATTCATTGGGATCATGGCTGACCGTCCCCTATCAATAACCCGTGCCTGCCTTCTCCCCATATCCCTTGACTCCACTAGCCCCTAGAGCTCTATCTAACTCTCTCTTAAATCCATTAAGTGACTTGGCCTCCACTGCTCTCTGTGGCAGGGAATTCCATAAATTCACAACTCTCTGGGTGAAAACGGTTTTTTCTCACAGTCTTAAATGACCTCCCCTTTATTCTAAGACTGTGCCCCTAGTTCAGGACTCGCTCAACATTGGGACCATTTTTCCTGCATCTAGCTTGTCCAGTCCTTTTATAATTTTATATGTTTCTATAAGATCCCTGCCCCTCATCCTTTTAAACTCCAGTGAATACAAGCCTAGTCTTTGCAATCTTTCCTCATATGACAGTCCCGCCATCCCAGGGATCAATCTCGTGAACCTACGCTGCACTGCCTCAATCACAAGGATGTCGTTCCTCAAATTAGGAGACCAAAACTGTTCACAATACTCTAGATGTGGTCTCACCAGAGCCCTATACAACTGCAGAAGAACCTCTTTACTCCTATACTGAAATCCTCTTGTTATGTAGGTCAACATTCCATTAGCTTTCTTCACTGCCTGCCGTACCTGTAAGCCAACTTTCAGTGATCGGTTTGCAAGTACGCCCAGGTCTCGCTGCACCTCCCTCTTACTTAACCTAACCGCATTAAGATAATAATGTGCCCCCTTGTTTTTGCCACCAAAGTGGATAACCTCACATTTATCTATATTATACTGTATCTGCCACGCATCTGCCCACTCACTCAACCTGTCCAGGTCGCCCTGCAACCTCCTAACATCCTCTTCACAGTTCACACTGCCACCCAGCTTTGTGTCACCCGCAAACTTGCTAGTGTTGCTCCTAATTCCCTCTTCCGAATCATTAATATATATGGTAAACAGTTGCGGCCCCAACACCGAGCCTTGCGGCACTCCACTTGCCACTGCCTGCCATTCTGAAAAGGACCCGTTCACTCCTACTCTTTGCTTCCTGTCTGCCAACCAATTTTCTATCCACGTCAACACCCTACCCCCAATATCATGTGCTCTAATTTTAGTCACCATTCTCCCGTGTGGGACCTTATCTAAGGCTTTCTGAAAGTCTAGATACACTACATCCACTGGCTCCTCTTCATCCATTTTACTTGTCACATCCTCAGAAAATTCCAGAAAATTAGTCGAGCATGATTTCCCTTTCATAAAACCATGTTGACTTGGACTAATCCTTTTACTGCTATCCAAATGCCCCATTATTACCTCTTTAATAATTGACTCCAGCATCTTTCCCACCACCGAAGTCAGGCTAACTGGTCTGTAATTCCCCGTTTTCTCTCTCGCTCCTTTCTTGAAAAATGGGATAACATTAGCTATCCTCCAATCCACAGGAACTGATCCTGAATCTATTGAACATTGGAAAATGATCACCAATGCGTCCACTATTTCTAGAGCCACCTCCCTGAGGACCCTGGGATGCAGACCATCAGGCCCAGTGGATTTATCACCATTCATTCTCATTAGACTACCCAATACTATTTCTTGATATAATGAAAATTTCTTTCAGTTCCTCTACCCCCTTAGATCCTCTGTCCTCCAGTACCTCTGGGAGATTGTTTGTCTTCCTTAGTGAAGACAGATCCGAAGTATCTATTCAACTCTTCTGCCATTTCCTTGTTGCCCATAATAATTTCACCCGTGTCTGCCTTCAAGGGACCCACATTTGACTTTGCAACTCTTTTTCCCTTAATAAATATCTAAAGAAGCTTTTACTGTCCTTCTTTATATTCCTGGCCAGCTTCCCTTCGTACTTCATCTTTTCAGCCCGTTTTGCCCGTGTGCGTTTGTGTCTTTTTGCTGCGTGTGTGTGTGTATGGATACATGTGTTCATTGTGTGTGTTTGATAAATCCCTCTTTCCCCACACCCTGTTGTTTATCTATTATATTGTTTTGTCCTTGCAGAGGGTCCACATTCAAAACTTTAGCTCCCCTGTTCCCTGCACAATCTGCTTTTGGATTATTTCTCTTGGTTTGAAAAGCCTCAGAAGATCAGACAGTACATTTTAAGCTGCAGAGATGATCTTTGATTTATCAGATTTAGCAAATTTAAATGTTACACATTGCTGACGCTCCACCCGGGACCTTTATCTTAAACTGCTGATAGCTTTGGGCTTGCCAGCTCTGGTTGGGCGCAGTCCTGCAGAGTTGATCACGTGTTATTTTGCTTCCAGCTGCCTCTTTATCTGATTTTCAATATTTTTTGTAGTCAATGGGGGGAAAAAATGCTTCAAAGATAATTTATAAAAAAGGATGCACATGCAATTTTTCTCCTGTGTGTATATTAATGTTGGGATTAATTGTTAACCTTTTGAAGGGTTGTGAACACTGATGATTGTGGCTTTGGATACATTTGACTGGTTTGCTGGAGTACGTTAGAGGGTTATCTAAGTTGCAGTTTGCTGGTAGGCATAGTGTAGCATATATTAAAATTAAATTGCTGTGGTCTTCGAAAGTGCAGGCTGTGAAAGTGTGAATATGCTATAGCACATCTCCCTGGACAAGGATCTACCAAATGCCTGCAATGTTTAACCCAGTCAATCATTCGCCTCCGATTATGAAAAGGGGCAGTTAATGGCGTGTGTCAGCTTTAATAAGGATCACTGTAGCTAACAGCAAGTTGCAGTCCTGCCATTGCCTGGAACATAGTGGATTTGTGCAGAGGTAATTTGCCGTGCCTTTGTCCTTTATTTGAACTGATGCTGTATGTACACATAGAACAAGTTGAACAATAAGAGAATGGGTCAGAAAATTCTCCCACAAGGGACCAACTAATAACTGACTCCATGGGTCCAAAAGTAAATCATTTCATTGTCTTGAAATATTGACATTGTGTTTTACATATCTGAAAAATATTTATTCTCGTCATGGCATCAATGACTTGGACAGAAGCCTCTTCAAATTAAACAACAACTTGCATTTATACAGCATCCTTAGGAGCTTTACAAGACCTTAGTCAAACAAACCAAGTATCATTAAAAAAAGGAAATCAACCTTTGGCCGAGAAAATTAATTTCCGAGCGTCTCAGTGGAGGAGGGAGATTGCCAGCTGAAGGCAAGGTTTTCATTGTTAATGTGATGAAAATTAAAAAATGAATAAGATTTGTGTTGGAAAGATTTGAGCTTTGTGAGGACTGGAGGGATTTAAGCACAAAGGCGAAACGTAATGTTGAGGTGCTGTCTGATGGGGAGCCATATTAGGTCAGCAAGCACAAAGGTGATTAGTAAAGCGACCAATCAGATTTTGGATAAATCACATCAAATTCTTCATGCTTTTGCTTTGGTCTGGGGATTAAATCAGCCATCTGTAATTAATTTTAATAATTACACACATTCCCAGACTTTAGCAATATGTGAAGAGTTTGCTTGAAGCCTGAGACATCCGATAATAGGAAGCCTCTCCCCGGAAGGCTGTGGTGCTGCAGGTTAGGTAAAACTCGGGGTTCTGTGCTGGGCGTTGGATGGGAAGCTCAAGAGACATGGAGCAAAGGCAAGGCAGTGGGATTGATGTGGAGCTCAACCATGATCTGACTGAACAGAGCAAACAAGAACACATGAAAATAGAAGGGGTGTAGGCAACTTGGGCCCTCGTGTCTGCCCTGCTAATCACTATGATTAGACAAGCCCAGGCCTGGGCTAGAGCTATGATTGGACTAACCCAGGCCTCAACTCCTTCTTTGAGACAGATTCCCACAGCACTCCATCCATCCCCAATTCAAAAATGTATCTACCTCCACTTTTAAGACCTGGTGGTCCTCCTCCTGCCCCCAACAAGTGGGGATGGAATATGTGTACATGTTGTTGCTGGAGGACAACCTGACCTCCTGAGAACCCAAAGTTGGTCATTATGGAAACTGAGAGGTCCCTCCATCTGGGCTGGTAAATTCCTAACACTGGCTAAATAGGGATGTTGGGCAAAGTTGTGTTGTTTGGGTGAAGGGGAAAGAGGCAGGCAGAAGGATGGGGCTACCAACCGTTCACTTCAGTGCTCTCTCCTCTGAGCCCAGTAATGTCACGCAATACTTTGGATATTTGTTACTATTGCTGTTTATAGGGTCTGGGGACCATTATCATAACGAGTTACCATCGACATTCATTAGACTAGAGACAATAGACAATAGGTGCAGGAGTAGGCCATTTGGTCCTTCGAGCCAGCACCGCCATTCAATGTGATCATGGCTGATCATCCCCAATCAGTACCACGTTCCTGCCTTCTCCCCATATCCCCTGACTCCGCTATTTTTAAGAGCCCTATCTAGCTCTCTCTTGAAAGCATCCAGAGAACCTGCCTCCACCGCCCTCTGAGGCAGAGAATTCCTCATTAATTGATGTTCGGGAATGATAAGGGCATTATGGCAGCAAATCGCAGGTTAATCATGGCCATGTTTGGAACATTAGAGAGATATAGAAACAGGCCCTTTGGCCTACTAGGTACATGCTGATCATCAACCACCCATGTACACCAATCTTGTATTAAGCCTACTGCAACTTTTCCCGGCTGAGGTCTTAGGAATGTGGGAAGGTAATCCCAGAATGTATTCAGAACCTAGGCTGACATTCTGCTGCAGTGCCATGGGTGTGCGGCACTGCCTGTGGTGCTTCCTGTCAGGTCCCCTCCACTATCTCCATCTTCAACCCACCTTCAGCTTCTGTTCCACTGTCACTCCTGGTTGAGGAGATGATTGTGATTGATGAGAACCCCGACTGAAGGATATGTTACCATGCTGGTGCTGTCATAAGCCGGCTACAACAACATGAAGAGTCGGCGCAGTTAAATGTTCTGATGTGCAACGGGCACTTCAGTGTCCTGCCGTTCACAGCTCCCCCTACCTCTGTCCCTCATCCCTGACCCCCATGCTGATTTTAATGAGCGATTCAACCCTTTAAACCCTAAGCAGCTTTCATACCTTCGTCCTAGGGATGACTGCAGTCGGTGAAAAAATAAAACCGTATCCAAAAGTGTACTTTTTTTAAAGTCGGGTTGCCTGTGAGTTGTCATGTATCCACTCAATGAATTGTTGCCAACACCGTTTCCAGCTTTAAACCTCGTCAGTTGCAGTTAATGAAGCCCAGAGATAGTTGCACGGACGGGAGTTTAAAAAAAAATTGCAGCCATCTCCTGCTAATGACCCCGTGAAACCCCCTCGAAATGAAACAGCGTTTGTTGTGGGAGAGGTGAATAGGTTCGGTGGTGGGACGGGGCCTCAGAGCAACTGTGCTGTTGGGTCGGGTGGCAGTGGGGGCCGTTGCATCTGGGGAGCGGGGAGCTGAGTACCCCTCCCCCCCCCCACCCACTCTTCCCTCGTCGCCCTGCAGCACCATGTGGCGGAGACGGGCAGCTTCCGCATGATTGGGCTGTCTGCTCGAGGCGTGCCAACAGTTCTCGAGTGGAGAGCGGGGTAGGGGCTCCCGTCCGGCCGACACCGGGGCGATGCCCGCTCTGCTTCTCTGTCCCGAGCACGGGCATCAGGGGAGGCTCGCTCTGCCTGGCGCTGGGGAGGCACTGAAGCTGGGCTAGTGCTTGTGACCGTGTTCCGTGGGACTACTGGGAGGAATGGGTCACTGTTTCAGCGTAAGTCAACAACCTCCCTCAGCTGAGCCCCTCCCCCTCTTCCCTCCCCCTCCCCGTGCGACCGTCTAATCGAATCCTGTGTTGCCTTTCCAGATAGCTCACCAGCCTCCCTGGATTTCGCTGACGACACCGGATTGCTTTGCCTGAAGATGGAAACACTGGAGTCGGAACTGACCTGCCCTATCTGTTTGGAGCTCTTCGAAGATCCACTGCTTCTGCCCTGTGCCCACAGCCTGTGCTTCAGCTGCGCCCACCGCATCCTAGTGTCCCACTGCGCGTCCAACGAGAGCGTGGAATCCATCGCAGCCTTCCAGTGCCCGACTTGTCGCTATGTCATTGCCCTCAACCACCGCGGCTTAGAGGGTCTGAAGCGCAACGTCACCTTGCAGAATATCATCGACCGCTTCCAGAAGGCCTCGGTGAGCGGGCCCAACTCGCCCGGTGAGACCCGCCGCGGGCAGAGCCTGGACAGCAGCACCATGACGACGGCAGAGCGCATCCCCTGCCAGTTCTGCGAGCAGGACCCGCCGCGGGCGGCCGTGAAGACGTGCGTCACCTGCGAGGTCTCCTACTGTGACGGCTGCCTGAAGGCCACTCACCCCAGCAAGAAGCCATTCACTGGCCACCGCCTCATCGAGCCCGTGCCCGACTCGCACCTCCGTGGCCTCATGTGCCTGGAGCACGAGAGCGAGAAGGTCAACATGTACTGCATGACGGACGAGCAGCTGATCTGCGCCCTGTGCAAGCTGGTGGGGCGCCATCGAGACCACCAAGTGGCAGCACTGGCCGACAGGTTCGACAAGATTAAGGTACGTCGCATGTGATCCGCTCGGTCTGGCTGTCCTGGGAGAGAGTATTCCTGCCTGGAGGAATGCATCAGACATGATCTTAATCCTTTGGAGACACCACGTGGCATCCACGACGCTGTATAAAGGCAGTCTGATGTTAGTGTGCAGCCACATTCCTGTAGAGGCAACCAGCTTTGCACAAGCACAGGCTTGACATGTAATGCACGTCGCTGACCAAAGGAGCTTCCCTTAGTCATCAAAGGCCTGAAGGAAAAATCAGGAGTGAGGCAAATGTAAACATGCCTGAGTTGACAATACTCCGTCCATTTTATTCCAACCTTTCACAACGCACCGAAACTGACAGTCAGAAATGCAGATTGATTCTGATTATCGAGACACAAACATTCATGATTTGTAGGCAGTGCGATCGGCAACAAACATATCACCCCCAGTGCATGTTATTCTAAAATGGTGAATTTGTCCTAAATCTATCTTTAAAAAAGCACAGGATTTAACTGTTACTTGACTGAGCAGCTGCGCACTCATTCTATCTTTTAACATTGATTTTTGTATTGTTTGAATTATTGAGCAATTAATCGCTGTGTTCTCTGTTCCTGGCATTTACATTTGTTCTTGTCCCTTCTTCCGATGATGTTGTAACCACCCGTGTACATGGGGGCATGCTTGTAGGGGCCGTGTTCTCTTTCTCTTCATTGATGCATTTAGTGGGATGTTGGTGAAGTAAACATTGCCACCGTTTATTAGTAGAAACCAAGAACTGCAGTTGCTTGTTTATACCAAAGATAGACGCAAAGTGCTGGAGTAGCTCAGCGAGGCAGGCAGCATCTCTGGAGAAATATGATGGGTCGAGTTTTTCTGACTTATTTATTGCCCACCGTGTGGTACCCAGTCTGCAGTGCCTGGTGGATTTCTGAATGCACAGTCTCCATTGGGGATGTCGGTCCAGCAGGTAGCTCAGGAATTCCTGGGCCAAAATAATTTGGTAGGGAGGCGCAGCCTTGGTCATTGACAGCAGTGGGCAATTCATGTGTCATAGCCACTGGCTATTGATGAGTCTGAGCAATTGGCTTTTGTCTTCTTCAGGATCCCGGATTGTGGCCTGAATAATTGTCCGCTGGTGTGTCGTGGGGGATCAGCAATAGGTCGTTGCTCTCCGAGATAGGGGCCATCTTGGGATGAGCCTTAGTGGAGGGGATATATGTTCATAAGTTTAAGTTCTAGGAGCAGAATAAGGTAATTCAGCCCATCAAGTCTACTCTGCCATTCAATCATAGCTATCTATCTTTCCCTCTCAATTCCATTCTCCTGCCTTTGCCCCATAACCCCTGACACCCATACAAATCCAAAATGTGTCAATCTCCACCTTAAAAATATTAATTGGCGGCCTCCACAGACGTCTGCGGGAATTAATTCCACAGATTCACCACCCTCTGACTAATTAAATTACTTCTCATCTCCCTTCTAAAGGTACATCCTTTTATTCTGAGCCTATGGCCTCTGGTCCTTGACTCTCCCACTAGTGGAAACATTCTCTCCGCATTCACTCTATCCAGGCCTTTCACCATTCAGTAAGTTTCAATGAGGAGTCCCCTCATCCTTCTAAATGTTGGGAACTAACAATTAGTGGGCCTCATTGGCTGACTGTGGCTTTGGATTTTTTCAGTGTTTGTGTGTTGTGTAGCACAAATACTTTGTGTTTTAATCGTAATGCAAAATGGACAATGGGGAGGAAGGGCTGGGTGAGGGGATGGGTGTGGCAAAGACATATGTGAGACAGAGTCTGAGTCATAGGAGCTTCTGATCAGGGGTTACAGAGGTAAACCGTCACACTGTCAAACCTTCAATATGGAACCCAATCAGAATTGGCAACTTACTCTTTATTTCGCTCCCAGTACAGTTTTAGTCCCTCATGTGTTTGTCCAGCTTCCCTCAGTTGCTGATACATTTTGCTCCACTGCTACCTGTGGTGGTGGCTATTGCATTCTAATCACTCTCCCACATTCCCCAGTGTTATGACCTGTGGTTTCACCCGTTGTCTATGACCCCTGTGGCTGAGGGTTTACAGAGTTGGTAACAATTCTTGCTCAGCACATCTTTCAGCAAGCTCAGCGGGGGCAATGACCAGAGAGATGTAAACGGGTCTGCAGCCACCCATTTTGCAAACTTGTCTTGTTTTTGAGGAACATCATTGGTGGCACTTAACAAGAGAATCTGTTTTTTTTCGCATAGGAAGAAACTCATAAATATGATCAGTGTTATGTAAAAACATCAATAAAGCAAAGCTGGCCATACTCCACCATTCAATGAGCGCAGCTGAGCTTTTATCTCTGCTCGGTTTCCCTACACAAATCCAAATACCTATTGATGTTCTTAATATTTAAAAAAACATGGATCTTTCACCAGACATGTTCTTCCTTTGTGGTTGCTTCTCCTGCACCAAAGGCTGAGGTAAATGTGGCAAGAGAACATGAATGAATCAGCTGCCTACCTGATTCTTCCCTTCCAGTAAGACCGAGTTGTGTGTGTGCTCCCAGGTTCTTATTACCACCAGTGTGTAGCCTATCAAATTGTGCAATGGAAGTCCCTTGCTGACTGCTGTTGCCCAAGAGGCAGGCTCATCATCATCATCTGACAGGCATCCAAGAATTGTTAACAAATGTTAGTCTTTCCAGTCTTACACACATGATAATGAATAACAGACCAACCTACCCCTGTACCCAGTTGATTTACTTCTGTTTCTTTCTTCCTCGACCTTCCTTATCTCATCTCTCACTCTCCACGTTTCTCTTCCAGTTCCCTCTTATTGATCTCATTATCCTTTATTAACCATCTTGTGTAATGCTCTTTTGTGCACGCTCCACTCTTTCCCTCTGTTAGTCAGTGTGCTAGCATTGCTCTGAAGTTACCGTACTAACAACTAGAGGCCTGTGTTATTGATTGGGAGTCATTTGAGCAAATCTCACCATCACACGGGGGAATTGAATCGCACATACAGGTGCACAACCTTTTATCCGAAGATCTAAATAACGAAAACCTCCGAATAGCGGTCATTTTTTTCGGTCCTTGAAGAAAGGTCCTTGAAAACGTTCACCGAGGGCGGCCCGCAGAGGTGACAGCGGAACCTCCGGTCGGTCCTCGAAGAAAGGGGAACTAAATCCCCATTCATATAAGAGAAGGTGAGGGTATATTGCGCGGGAGGGTTAATAATTGACAATGTGCTGCTGCCTGCCCGCTGAGTTAAAAAGTTCCCACGGTAGACTCACGATACACAGTGTTTCGTGAGTCTTGCGTGGGAACTTTTTAACTCAGCGGGGCAGGCAGCAGCAGATTGTCGCTCGCTTCAGTATCACCCCACCTACACCCCTCTGCTTCCCAGCCATGTGTGTGACCCCTTCCCTCCCCTCTCCAGCTCCCCGCTCATTGCACCGGCGCGGGGGCTTTGCACTGTCTTCAAGTCGGCGATGCCAGCAGGACCAAAGATCTTATAGCTCCGCTATAGGATCTTTGAGCAGGACCGTGCCAGTCACCGGAGACGTCAGGACCAACGGGACACCGACCCCCAGGCCCACCGCAAGCACAGAGATCCCAGAGACCCACAGCCAGCAGCAGCCCAGCCCCGTTCTAACTCCAGAGCAAAACTGCAAACTGGCCGGAGACGTCAGGACGACCAGAAGCCGTTCCCCGAGCTGCGCCCCCTCATCAGGACACCGACCCCCAGGCCCATTGCAAGCACGGAGATCCCAGAGACCCACAGCCAACAGCAGCCCAGCCCAGCCCCGCTCCAACTACAGAGGAACCTGGGTTGCGGATGACGGGGCGCAGCTCGGGGCGTCGTAGGGGCCCATCGGGGAGCGGGTTCCTGTTGGCCCTGACGTCTCCGGCCACCTGCCATCCTCCGGGAACTGTACCGCCCTTGCAGGAGAGTGGGGTTGTTTGCAGTTGCAGAGGGAGGGGGCAAGGGCGGTACAGTTCACAGTCTCAGCTCCAGTCCAGGGGGGTGGCCGGAGACGTCAGGACCAACGGGACACCGACCCCCAGGCCCACTGCAAGCACGGAGATCCCAGAGACCCACAGCCAGCAGCAACTCCAGCCCAGCCCCGCTCCAAATCCAGAGGAACACATAGGGGCAGAAGCTGATGGTGTGCAAGGTACGTCTTGTTCTTGGGGTGGCGGATGAGGGGGCGCAGCTCGGGCTGTGGGCAAACTGCCACTTGTCGCCGTAGCGGCCCATCGGGGAGCGGATTCCTCTGGAGTTGGAGGGGGAGGGGGGTATTGTGCTGTTTGATCGCCCCCTGCTATCCCAGGGACAGGGAGACACAGCGGCTTTTTAGACTGGTGGGCAATCACTTCCAAAGTTCTGCCCACACAGTCAGTACACCTCTCCTACACTGCATTTCATACAGACATTTATCCTGCTAGAAAAAACTACATTGAAGACGCAAACTCGCGACCGAGTAACTGCCGGGATCAAGGCGCAAACTCGCGACCTTGCGGATATGAGCCGAGCACTCTACCACTGAGCCAGCCATTACAATCTACGCAAAAAAAATTCCATTCCGAAGACCGACAAATTCTGAATTACGAAAAGTGTCTGGTCCCAAGGCTTTCGGATAAAAGGTTGTGCACCTGTACTTGATAAATATGGGATTGAAGAGCTAAACTCAGTCATGGTGGCCATGAAACTATTGAATTGACCTGAAAACTCTTCTGGTTCGCTAGGACAGGTCTACATGTGATTCCAGGACCCTTTCAAAAGCCAGCCATGATCTTCAGAGGGCAGAGAAAAATGCTGCCGTTGCTACTGAAACCCACATGCTATAAGTAATTGGAAAGTTAATCGGCTCCTGTAAAATTACCCAAATGTAAGATAATGGCATAAAAAAAGAAAAGTGCTTGTGGGACATGTGTAAGAGAGAATGCGTTGTAGAGTGGGAATGGGATAAAAATAATTTGTCTCCTGGAAGCTGGTATGGATCCAATGGACTGTAGCTTTCTTCCATGTCATTGTGAATATCCAATAAATATCTTCCTCTTTCACCTACCCTCTCCAACACACTTTCTTACAGCCTTAATGCTTGCTTATCTCTCCCTCCCTCGAAAGCCTTTTGCCAATTGCCTTTAGAGTCACACAGAGTGGAAACAGACCTTTACCCCAACTTACCCGCGCCCATCAACATGCCCAGGGCTACCAACTCTCACGCATTGAGCATGAGACTCACGCAATTCGCGCAATTCTCACGCTCTCACGCTGATCACAGAATTTTTCACGCTCAAAATAAATAAATAAATAAATAGATAATAAGAGATAAATAAAGTCACGAACAATTCAATTCGCCGAAGGCTTCCAGATCTCCTCCACACTCACCAATGAGAATAATTTTCTGTCGGCGGTTTTTACCGTAAAGAACGAGCAATTTGATTGGCTTAAACCCATCGCACACTATTAATATGCATAAGCTTGACCTTCCACAGGAATGTCGTGAGGATGCTGCCTTACAGCTTGCATCTTAAACAGTTTTGCTTCCTTTCCAAGAGAAAAGTAAGATGCAAATATATTTGTGATATCACCGGCCTCATTACGTGTGGCGATACATAAGGACCGTGCTAATTTTTGCGTGCAGTGGAAATGTAATTCATAACCTGGCCTGGGCTCAACTGGGCTGAGTCACTCCAGAATCTGTGTCCTTTTGTGTATTAATCAGTTCCTTGTTTCTATATTTTGACTTTTTTTGCAGCCATAACTTATGGAAACCTCGGAATTCAGTGGAAGTTTGCTCAGATTGAGAGGGACATTAACCTTGACACATTTAGCGATCAGCTCCAGTGCATCAAAAGAAACTTGGTCATTAGCCCAGTGGTTACATTTTTCAAGATTTAATTCTTACAGTGCTGGAGGATGTAACATACCATGAGTAAATATTGAGCCAAAGTGTAGCCAGTATTTTCTCTGTGAGGATGTGGACCAGATGGAATGAATATTTTTTTCAGTATCTTAATTCCCAGAAGAAGTGAAGCAGCAGCAGCAGAACTTATTTGGTGTTGTAAAAGCTGCCTTAAACGATAGAGCTTCAGTAATTGTTGCATTAATACCAGGCTTAAGCAGCATCAGAGGCGATGTGTGGTGCATTTAGTATTGCTGTTGTCCTGATGGAGCATAGAACACAGAGAAATACTCTCCCTTTCTCCTGAAAAGAAGAAAGAAAAAAAACAGGGTGCCACGGTGGTGCAGCGGCAGAGTTGCTGCCTTACAGCGTAGAGACCCGGGTTCGATCCTGACTGGATGCTGTCTTTACGGAGTATGTACGTTCTCCCACACTCCAAAGATGTGCAGGTCTGTAGGATAATTGGCTTTGGTAAAAAATGTACATTGTCCCCAGTGTGTAGTATAGTGCTAGTGTACGGGATGTTTCTCTCCCATCTTCAACACCCAGCTTCGCTCGTTGTTCTTTTCACTCTGCTCTGACCAATATTCTTATAAAGCACACAAAGTTCTGGAGTAACTCAGTGGGTCAGGCAGCATCCCTGGAGAACATGGATATGTCATGTCTCAGGTCGGGACCCTTCATCAGTTTGAAGAAGGGTCCACACCTGAAATGTCACCTATCCATGTTCTTCAGGGATACTGCCTGATACATTGAGTTACTCCAGAGCTTTGTGTGCTTTCCTGTAAACTAGCAACTGCAGTTCCTGGTTTTTACATGCTGTACATCACCAATGCAGTTAGACAGAGTGCTGCCTGATCCGCTAAGTTACTCCAGAAATTTGTATCCTTTTGTGGAAACCTTCCCTTTCTTCTTCTTTCTTTTTGGTCAGCAAGTTTGAATGTCATAGAGTTTTACAGTGGAAACGGGCCTTTCAGCCCAACTTGCCCACATCGACCAACATGTCCCATCTACACTAGTTCCACCTGTCTGCATTTGACCCATATTCCTCTAAACCTGTACCTATCCCACTGTTTCTCATGTGCTGCACCTGTTGATCAGAGCCTGGCTCTACTGTGGAATGTAATTAGGAATGTAATTTAGCCTAACCTTATTCATACCTAATCCAATTTGAAGCATAAATTTTGCATTCAAGTGTAATTTAAAAGTCTTGCTACAGCATGCACCAGATTGCAAAATTTCAAGCTGAAAAATGCAAAAGCTCCCTACCGTAGGAGGGGGAACAACCCCCTCCCACACCTTCTCTCCCCGAGGGAGCTTGGTCGCTGAACTCCCTCAAAATTTCTGACTCTCAACTCTCACCCAATGTTGGCAGCCCTGACATGCCCCATCTACACTTGTTCTACCTGCCCGTGTTCGGCCCATATCCCTCCATACCTATCCTATCCATGTACATGTCGAAATGCTTCTTAAACATTGCAATAGTACCTGCCTCAACTACCTCCTCCAGCAGCTTGTTCCATTTCAGGTGTTTTCTTCCAGCCACCTCTGTATTCTGTATTTTCCGTCTTTCTTCAGTTAATTTCAAATAATGCCATCATTTCGAAAAAGAAAATGCTGGAGATATTCAGCTTATCATGTAACATCAGCAGGGAGAAAGAGTCACAATTACAGATGAATGGCTTTTCTTCTGCTGTTTGTGAATGCAAAAGCATACCACTGTTAATAAAAACTGAAAATGCTGGAAACAACTCAGCAGGGACAGAGCCTTCTCCAGGGCAGCTCCCAGGCTCTGGAACTCCCTCCCCCAACTGATCCGCAATTCCGTGTCCCTCACCATCTTCCAGTCCCGCCTCAAGACCCATCTCTTCACCTCTGCCTATCCTTAGCCCCACGTCCCCCTCCCTTTTCATCTGTGCATTAATTGCCTCATATTGTGTTTTGAATTGTATTCTGTCTTTACTTTGTGTACTAGTCATGTCTCTACTATTTATTTCATTCCCCTTACATGTTTTTCCTCTACCTGCTAAATTTTTGTAAGGTGTCCTTGAGACTCTTGAAAGGCGCCCATAAATAAAATGTATTATTATTATTATTATTATTAGACACCATCTGTGTAAAGATAAACCGTTAACGCTTCAGGTCTGAGACTCTTCATCAGACGTTCTGACAAGGGGTCACTGATCTGAAACATTTATTCTATTTCGCTTTGCACTGGTACCAGCTGACCTGTTGAAGATTTCCAACCATTTTCGTTTTGTTTTTATTTCAGTGTTTTAGCATCTGCCGTTTTCTTCACATTGCAGTTAATGATGTACTTCAGCATCATACTATAATGAGATCCAGTGCAGTTGCTAGGTAGAAACCTCAGCAGCCAATATCCACATTGTTGGTCAGGTTCCCACTGAAAGCAATAACAGAATAGATCATATCATCTCTTTCGATTGGTGAGGAATTAATAGAACAGCAGTAGACCTCCCAGTTCCTGTTCAGATATTGCTGCGGCAACCTATACTTCCATCTGGTTGCAAAGGCCCGGTCAACATCTGAAAGACTCAATGAAGTGTCCATCTGTATTGGTCAGCAGAGTTTGCCTCGTATTTGTAGAGCAAACTCTAACCCACATTTCTCTGCCACACTTGCTACTATTGTCCCTTAATTACTGGAACCACTCTACATTTGTCATAATTGTTCTTATTTCAGTTTGATGAGCATAATTGGGAATTGAAAATAAATATGAATAATTTGTAACAGGGGCAGCACACTGGTAGAGTTGCTTCCTCACAGTGCCAGAGACTGGGTTCGATCCTGTCTGAGTTCGTCTGTACAAAGTTTGTACATTCTCTCTGTGACTGCATGTGTTTTTCTCCGAGTGCTCTGATTTCCTCCCACACTCCAAAGATGTACAGGGTTGTAGGTTAATTGGCTTCAGTAAAATTGTAAATTATCCCTAATGTGTAGGATAGTGTAAGTGTACACGGTGATCGCTGGTCGGCATGGACTCGGTGGGCCGAAGGGCCTGTTTCCTCGCTCTATGTCTAATTGTGCGCGGCAAGTAAGGGAGTTGAACAGTAACAGGTGAGGTACTGCGGCAGATAAATTTGAACTGAAGGATCCACGTTAGGATGCACAAAAAGCTTTTTAGGAAGCTGAGGTATATTTTTATATATAAGTGGAAACATTTTTACATGGTCATTCATTATTGACATATTTTCAGTTCTGACTAACAGCGCTGATGAAAAATTTAATGTCCCTGGAGGCCCGACCATAGCTCATCCTTTTTGCAAGAAGAGAGAAAGCCCATATCCTCAGCTGGACCACACTTCATTCAGGTGGAATTATTCCCACCTCTTGAGTGAAAGGGTCAAGTTTGGATTCCACTGCTCAGAGTGCAGGGAGGACAAAGCACCTGTGAACTCTGGGATGACATGCGGACAGGGTACATGAGTGGTGGCTGTGAATGCCAGAACCCTCCATCCCATTCATTAAGCAAAGATCCCTTTGATTTGAGGCAAAGCAGCTGACAAGGAGGCTAAGGCCCAGGCACCATTTGAAAATAAGAGCAGGAGTAGGACACCAGGCACCTGAAACCTGCCGCTCCATTTAGTATGATCATGGCTGGCCTCAACTCCCCATCTGCATTAGTTCCCCATATCTCTCATCTCTTTGATCATTCAGATATTTATCTATCTCCACCTTAAATACATCTGATGATCTATCTCCACAACCCTCGGCCAGAAACCCACCATTGGAACAATACATTACCATTGAACCATTGGTGTCAATTTTGATTTAGGCAATGCGATAGTGGGGAGCTGTTCCTATTAGAGGAATCGGCAAAAACTATTTCCATCAACTGCAGATTCAAGAACCAGGAAACAGATTTAACATTTTGATCAAAGATATGAAGGAAATCTTATGATGTTAAACTCACTGTCTGCAGATGGGGTAGAAATTAAGTTGTTCAAGGCCTCCAAAGGGAATTGGATGGCATTGGAAGAAAAATACTTTAAGGCTTTGTAAAACAGAAATGGAAATGACAGTACACCCTGCTCTACGCTAATGGGCTGAATATCCTCATTCTGTTCCATAATATACACACATTCTAACACAGAACAGGCTCTGTTTCTTTTCCTTTCCCACACTCATTCTCCCCCTGGACATCTGCACATTAAAACCATCTGTTCCCAGGCCACCGAGAGTGAAGCTTTGATGGACTTGAAATGTGATGAGTTCATGACCCTCCCTCCTGCAGTCTTGCCGACTGCACGTGGCCGCGGTTTGAAAAAAAAATTACAGTATGGCCTCTCCTGAAGGCAGTGTGAAAAGATTTATTTAATAAGTAAAGCTGCCTGTGCTTTGTTTATTGAAGCATGAAATACTGCAAGAGATTTTCATGAGCAAGGATGACAGACAATAACATGGAATCTTGCTCATCATTACCTCAGAAAATCTCCATGAGAATTATCCAGCGTGTTGGGGACCATCGGGTCTGTTTTGGTTCTTTTGAAATAGTTGACCAGCTCCAGATAGCTGTCATTTTTTTTTAAATCTTTCAAATGTTCATCCAATTCCCTTTTGTAAGTTACTTTGCAGCTGCTCCCATTGTTCTTTCAGGCAGAGTCTCCAGATCATAACGCCTTGCACAAAATATGTTCTCCATTTAACTTGACTTTGTAATTTCTGTTCACTCTGCCAGTGGAAACAAATTCTCCATAATTATTAAAATGCTTCACAATTTTGAATAATTTTATTAAACCTCCCCTTCACCTTCTCTTGCTATTATCTTGTCCCTGTCATTTTCTATCCATCTGCATTCCAACTCCATCTACATCCTATCCTTTAATTTGAGGGTCTGAAGAAGGGTCTCTATCCAAAACGTCACCTATTCCTTTTCTCCAGAGATGCTGTCTGACGCGCTGAGTTTTTTGTGCCTATATTTGGTTTAAACCAGCATTTGCAGTTCCATCTCACACTATCCTTTACTGGGATGTCCTTGTTACTGCTCCTGGCTCTCCCAGGCCTATGAGGGCAGAACTCATTAGTGCTAAAGACAATTTAAAGAGGATTAGTTCTAAAGCGGGATTAGTGTATGAGTGTTAAAGCCAAGGCTGACCCATTCATTGCCGTGTTCAGCCAGAAGTTCAATATTCAAGAGTTTATTGTCATGTGTCCCAGATAGGACAATGAAATTCTTGCTTTGCTTCAGTACAACAGAATATAGAAGGCATGAATACAGAACAGATCAGTGTGTCCATATACCATTATATAAATATATACACACATGAATAAATAAACAGATAAAGTGCAAATAAACAGATAATGGTCTATTAATGGTCAGAGTTTTGTTTGAGTTGAGTTTAATAGCCTGATGGCTGTGGGGAAGCAGCTATTTCTGAACCTGGAAGTTGCAGTTTTCAGGCTCCTGTACCTTCTACCTGAAGGGGCAGATGAGTGGGTGGCCAGGATGGTGTGGGTCCTTGATGATGCTGCCAGCCCTTTTGAGGCAGCGACTGCGATAGATCCCCTCGATGGTAGGGAGGTCAGAGTCGATGATGGACTGGGCAGTGTTTACAACTTTTTGTCAACATTTCCGCTCCTGGGCGCTCAAGTTGCCGAACCAAGCCACGATGCAACCGGTCAGCATGCTCTCTACTGTGCACCTGTAGAAGTTAGAGAGAGTCCTCCTTGACTTTCGGACTCTCCGTAATCTTCTCAGGAAGTAGAAGCACTGATGTGCTTTATAATTGCATCAGTGTTCTCGGACCAGGAGAGATCTTCAGAGACGTACACTCCCAGGAATTTGAAGCTCTTGAACCTTTTCACCATCGACCCGTTGATATAAACGGGACTGTGGGTCCCCATCCTACTCCTTCCAAAGTCCACAATCAGTTCCTTGGTTTTGCTGCTGTTGAGGGCCAAGTTATTGTGCTGGCACCATTTGGCCAGTCGGTCGATCTCTCTTCTGTACTCTGACTCGGCCCCATCAGTGATACGACATAATGGGTAAAAGCTGGAGATATGATGGGTCTTCAGCTGGTCCAGAGACAAGCTAAATAGGATGGGGACCATCTCCTTACCTTGCACCATCATCCCTTTTTGTCTTTTAGGTTCTCCTCACTCCACCTTTTTGTGTACTTACTTTTCATGCTGCCTTACCCACTGCCATCTTTATGAACATTTAATTTCTGAATGTCTGAAGAAGGGTTTTGGCCCAAAATGTTGCCCATTTCATTCGTTCCATAGATGCTGCCTTACCCGCTGAGTTTCTCCAGCATTTTTGTCTACCTTTGATTTTCCCGCATCTGCAGTTCCTTCTTAAATTTCTTCTCCTGTTTAAAACTTACTTCATCTCTTAACATTTCATCATAACCAGAAACATTGTCAGAAATCCCAAGTATACTTCCATTAGCCTGGATGCTGAGTGAACTACCGAATATCTCACCAAGTCCTGTTTCCATTCAATATTCCTGCATGTGGTGAAACCATAGTAAATTTGGAGATTTTCCACAAATGTATTCTGATAGAAGTATACTCCTGACAATGCTGTTACCTTCCAAACTCTAGGGGCAGTGGGGTTTTGTAAGTGAATCCCCCAATACACGTTTTTAAATGGAAAACACCAGCTTTTAATTAAACGTGACATATCATTGACATGCTTTTCAATCTCTCAATCCTGCAATGGTCTGTTAAAGAATGACTTGAGCCTCGGCCAGCACTAACTAATGAAGCATTTTGTGTTCCTCCAAGTCGGGGATAATGCCAATTTCAAAGCTTATCTCTATTTACATTTTGAAAAGGTTGGCTCAAGCAGAGAGAACTAATTGAAAACCGATACATAATGTTATAATGTTCCAGAGAAAAGAAGAGGATTTTTTGGTGCTGTATCTTGCTTGAAATATGGAAATATGGAATGGAGTTGGTGGTTAATTATCTGTGCTAGGATAAGCATTCAGGCAGTGTTAACTGCAGGTATTTTTAGGTGCTGCCTCTCAGGTGGTGAGTGGAGCAATCGTCTCTACTGTAGAAAATACAGGACTAGAGGATGGTACAACTAGGGCACAAAATGCTGGAGTAACTCAGCAGGTCAAGCAGCATCTCTGGAGAACGCAGATAGTTGATGTTTCAGGTCGGGACCCTTCAGACTGAAGAAGAATCTCTAGCATTCATGTTCTCTGAAGATGCTGCTTGACCCCCTGAGTTACTCCAGCACTTTGTGTCCTTTTGTGTAAACCAGCATCTGCAGTTCCTTGTTTCAGCTGTTGCCTCACTGTTTCACTAATCTGGGTTTGATCCTGACCCTGATCAGTGGAATTTACTCAATCCCCGTGTCCCTGATACTTCCAAGTGGTCTGGTTCCCTCCAACATTGCAAAGTGTTAACTGGCCACTGTAAATTGGCCATAGCGTGTAGACGAATGGTGGAGCAGGTAGGGAGTTGATGGAGGAAGGAACTACATGCAGATGCTGGTTTACAGCGAAGATAGACACAAAATGCTGGAGTAATTCAGCGAGCCAGGCAGCATCTCTGGAGAAAAGAAATAGTTGATGTTTCAGGTCTGAAGAAAGGTCACAACCCGAAACGTCACCTAGGGAGTTGGTGGTGTTGTGTTGAGAGAGTCGATTGTCAGATAAGTGGAAGTGGGTGCTTGATGATCACATGGACTCCATGCGCTATAGCACGTGTTTCATGCTGTATGACTCGATGATTCACTTCAACAACTGGCATCCATATGGCCTGTTCAACATGATGAAAGATCCTGTAGAGTGTCACATGACCAATGGCCAGCAGTTTTAAACACATGGTGAGCACTGATCAGGACTGTAGGGAGGAAATGTGCGAACATACCACAACATTTACTTTTGTGGAAGAGGAAGTCAGGCCCAAGATAAACGTAATGAATATTAGGGTGGACAACAAGGTTCATTTCCTGTAAAAGCCGAATGTAATCTTTGGCAGCTTTTTAAGTCCTCTGTGCTTTTTCCCTGTAAATAAATGCATGTCATCTTCTGTGGAAAGGCATGTATAAACACAGCTGTGAGTGATTGCCGAGGGTCCCACATGCCATGCAGAATATCGTGTAGGAGGGAATGCTGGTTTACACCGAAGATAGATGAAAAATGCTGGAGTAACTCGGCGGGCCAGGCAGCACCTCTGGAGAGAATGAATGGGTGATGTTTCGGGTTGAGACCTGTCTTCAGAATATCAGTGGCATAACTCTACATTTGGGTAACTCTTGCATTTATGTGATAGAGTTACAGGCGCATGATGAGATATTTTAGCTCCACGCATCAAGCACCCATTACACTAAACCTACATTAACCTTTTTTTGTTCTTTCCACATTCCACCCCCCCCCCCCCCCCCCCCCCCCCAGACTCTACTGCTCACCAAGACATGCTTGGACAATATACAGTGGTCAATTACCCAACCAATGTGCCTTTGGGATATAGAAGGAAACCAGAGTATCTGGGGAAAGCACATGCAGTCACAAGGAAGAGCATGCAAACCCCACACAGACAGCACCCCAGATCAAGATTGAGCCTGGGTTACTGGAGCTGTGAGGCAGCATTTCCACTACCAGTGCCACTGTTCTACCCACAACTACATCCTCAGTAGCAGCAGACTGCCAGTCTGTTTCACCACCTAATCGGGTGAAAGGGTCAGTGGTGTAGTACAGGTAAACTTCATCCCATTGATTTGAATGAGTTTTGCTACCACTTGGACATTGATGGATAGAGCTCTGTTTTGTTAACCAAATCCTTTGGGTCCAGGCATCAGGCTGAGATAAATAGGAGCATCAATAAACGTACAAAATTATGAAAAATTAATCCAGTGCATTAGTGCGCCACTGAAACACTGCTCATTTTTTCCCCTTGCACTTTACCAGATTTGATAGTGTTTCTATTTATATCCAGAAACTGCACATCAGTCAGATAAATGTAAAGTGCTTCAGTATGTTTGGCCACGTTGAAACATTTCTCAAGGGTGCAGGGAGATTTTTGATGGCTGTTAAAGAGAAAGACCTAAATTACCACAGCACCATTCATAACTCTGAGACATCCCAAGGTACTTCGGCAAATCAAATACCTTGTACAGTGAAGTCATTGCTCTAATGTAGGAAAACATAAAGAGCAGTTTCAGCAAAGCAAGATCCCACAGGCATCAAGCTAACAATGGTCACGTAATTCCTTTTATTAGAGCAGGTTGATGAGGCATGTTGGTTAGATCTCTGGGGGGAACTTTCCTGCTGTTCCCCAGAACACAATCATGATTCTTTTGATGAAGACCTGGGAGATCAAGGAGGGCACCAGGTTACTATCTCATTCAGAAGATGGATTGTGGAGAAGGGGAGGAATTTGATTGTATACACAACTCAACAATCCCAACACCATAGTAACGGACTATAACCAACCACAGAATTCTGTAAGATTTGGGGTTTGTGATAGTTTTCAGTGCAGATGGGGAAACCAGACTGCTTTTATTTATTAAGCAAATCACAAAGTGATGGAGGAACTCAGCAGGTCAGGCAGCATCTGGGAAAGGAATGGACAGATGACATTTCAGATGAGAACTCTTCTTCAGACTGATTGAAGCAGGGGATAGAAAGCTGGAAAATGAGGTGTGGGTGGGCCAAAGACAAAGCCGAGCAAGTGTAGGTGGATATAGATGAAGGGGGTAGACAAAAATGCTGGAGAAGCTCAGAGGGTGAGGCAGCATCTATGGAGCAAAGGAAATGGGGGTCAAAACCCTTCTTCTGACCCAAAATGTTGCCTATTTCCTTCGCTCCATAGATGCTGCCTCATCCGCTGAGTTTCTCCAGCATTTTTGTCTACCTTCGATTTTCCAGCATCTGCAGTTACTTCTTAAACATAGATGAAGGGGGTTGGATTTGCAGATTGGTTGAGTAGATGACAAAGGCTTGAGGTGAAAAGGGTCAAAAGGGTGTTAGATAAGGAGAGAAGTGAAATGTAAAGCCAGAGGAAGGGATGTTGGTGGAAGGGAAGGGAGAAAGAGGGAGGGATAACAAGGAAATGGGGTCTTGGGAGATGACTACAAAGGAGGGGAAATAATGGGATCATACTGAAGTACACCCCCCCCCCCCCCCCTTCAAGGGCGTATGCAGCGTCTTGAAGGGCATATGCAGCGTCTCGACGGCGTACGCAGCGTCTCAACAGCGTATGCAGCATCTCAACGGCGTACGCAGCATCACGTCCGCCCACTCCACCCTACCCCCCCCCCCCATACTCGGGCACGTTTGGGGACCAGACCCAACGGGTCTGCACTTGGTCTAGTAATATTTAGTTGTAAGCTACCCAAGCTTACATTTTGCATTTTGTTTTTTTAATTTATTCACTTCTTGAGATTTGGGCATCTCTGATAAGGGCATAATTATAATTTATTGCCCATATCCTAACAGTATTTGAGAAAGTGACAGTGAGCTGCCTTGTTGAACCACTGATGTCCTTCTGCAGTATACCTTGGCAGCTAAGTTAACGGCAAATCAATAGCAAAAGTAGCCAAATAATGGTAAATCCTAAATTGAGAACTGAATTGAAAGGGTGTTACACCCATGCAATGTCTGCAGTTTAAGAGCTTGCTGAGTAGATGTTTATCTTTGTTTGCCTTAATACGATGGCATCAAATTCTGAGGCGTTACTTTATTACCTTATATTCCCTTATTACCTTACATCCTTCATTCAGCAGACTCCTTTTAGAGGTTCCAACTAAGGAATAACATTTCTCTGTTTGCTAATGCATGCCAATTTGGTGCAGCCTGTTACTTGAACGTGTAATCAATACTTGCCAATTATTTTTCTTCTTTAAATAAAAGAACAGAGCCTTAGCTCAACTCGCCAATAATCTGAGACGCAAAGAAAACATTCCCAAGTTGAATGGAAATCTAGACAAGAACATACGAAGAATGAACAGGAGTAGGACACTCAATCTCTTCAAACTGCTCCATCATTCAATAAGCTCACGGCTGATCTTCTACTTCAACACCTTTATCCTACTTTCTTCCTATTTCTCGTGTTTCCAATAATATTGAGAAAGCTAACGATTGCCATTTTCAAAACATTCAATGTCTGATTGTACAAACCCTCCTGTGGAGAGTATTCATCACCTTCTATGTGGAAACAATTCCTTCTGATTTTAGTACAAAATGGCCTGCCCCTTATTTTGAAATGGCAGTTTTCAGTTCTATAGACACAAGGAACTGCAGATGCTGGTTCACCAAAGAAGCCAGAAAATTCTGGAGTAACTTGGCGTACCGACAGTATTTCTGGAGAACATGGATAGATGATATTTCTAGTCGGTACACTTCTTCATACTGAAGAGATGCGCCTGACAAGAGATGCTGCCTGCCTGATGCCGCACTTTGTGGCTTTTAGTGCTAGACTGCTTATCTGGGAGAAGCAACCTCCACATGGTATCGTCAAAGGTTCTACCTTATGGTTATGTTTATAAATGTGAACAGCTTAAAGATTGGTTAGTTGCCCTTTTCCAGGTGCTGCACTGCTAGTTCGCCAGCAAAGAAGGTTGGTTCTAGCTAAATGATCCATCCATTTATCAATGGACTGGAATAAAGTACAACTTTCACTCGGCCCAACCCTCAGTGCTGTAGGAGGTTGAGTCTTTCCTTTCCTTCACGGCCTGTTGTTCTCCATCTTTGGGATAAGGTGATGAGTTCAGTGTAAACTACACATGATCTTTGTCCTTCAGGGATTGGGGTGAGGCACTACATCTAATTTTATCATCACTCTTGCAGCAGGCAAAGATAGGAAAAAACCCCATAAAAACCTACTAAGATAGCTCAGTGCAGCAGTGCAAATCGATGGTCTGTCGGTATGAGAATTCTGACCTCACGCATGCATTCCAGTATGTTTCACGGACATACTTCTGAATTAGAAGTCAGTCATACACTGACTGCCTACGCTCCTCTCCTCAGAGAAGGACCAGGTGGTTAGAATGGAAGAGAAGGAGGGGTGACCTTGTGGGGATTTCTAAAATTACGAGGAGCATAAATAGGATAGATAGAATCTTTTTCCCAGGGCAGGGAATTGTAGAATAAGGGGGCACAGGTTTAAGGTGAGAGGGGAGTAGTTTAAAGACGATTTGAAGGGCAAAACAGTGATGGGGTGTATGTAACCAGCTACCAGGCAGGTAAAATTACTGCATTTAAAAGGCATTTTAACTGATACTTAGGTACAAAGGGGATACAGGCTGAATGGAGTTAAGGAATATCATAGATAGGCATCACAATCAGCGTGAGAGAGATGGGCTGAAATGACCCATTTCTATGCTGAAGGATTCTGTGATTCTAGTCACTGGACACTGACAGCTTTAATCTCTTTCAAATGTTCCATCTTTACATGTCCATTTTTGTGAAGAGCATTACTGTAGCACCTGTCGCATGTGAAAAAGTTTAGGGGCAACATGAGGGGGAACTTCTTTACTCAGAGTGTGGTAGCTGTGTGGAATGAGCTTCCAGTGGAAGTGGTGGAGGCAGGTTCGTTTTTATCATTTGCAAATAAATTGGATAGGTATATGGACGGGAAAGGAATGGAGGGTTATGGTCTGAGTGCAGGTAGATGGGACTAGGTGAGAGTAAGTGTTCGGCACGGACTAGAAGGGCCGCGATGGCCTGTTTCCGTGCTGTAATTGTTATATGGTTATGTTGAAGTTACTGTTCTTCAAGTGGAGTTCACGGGTTATGTACCAAGTTCAGGCATACAACTTAATGACCAAATAATGTCAGTTGTGGAGAAATATTTAGAGATTTGGGGGAAAACTCCACCATGCTTTAAAATCCATGTGAGTCTTCAGTTCACTATCTCCTCTGTAAGATGGCCATCTTACATCTTTAAGATGCATGATCTGTAAGATGACAGTGCAGCATTTCCACTCTCCCCTGAGAAAAGAGTTGAACCTGCATCGTTCTGATGTAGAAACAAGAATGCAACGTGCTGAGCCATGCCTGTCGGTGTAATCGTCTGCTGAGTGCCAGGCCGCAGCTATTTTGCTTTACTTGTTAATGTTGTGCTTTGCTTATTAATGCTTCCTTGTCAGATTCTCGTTACTTTAACCGCACGCTAGATATCAAGCAGGATGTTTGCAGGAGTCACCCATGTTCTTCCTGAAAAGCCTGCCAATTGTGATGCCTTTGTCGCCAGGCAGACTTGATTACACATCAGATCTGTGAAAAAACTGTTTGCTTGGCTTTGAGAAAGTACAAACTGTTTTTAGTTTTAGAGATGCAAGATGCAGAAACAGGCCCTTTGGCCCGTGTCCGCACCAAACAGCGATCCTCGCACACTAACATTATCCTACACACACTAGTGCCAATTTCACATTTATACCAAGGCAATTAACCTACAAACTTGTATATCTTCTGAGTGCATGGGGAAACCAGAGATCTCTGAGAAAACTCACGCGGAGAACGTACAACATCCGTGCAGACAAACACCCATAGTCGGGATCGAATCTGGGTCTCTGGCGCTGTAAGGCAGTAGTTCTACAACTGCACCACCATGCTGCCCTGAGTTCTGGTTTTTGGTCTAGATCCCAGCAACTTCGGACTCTTGTTCCTCCCCTTGAAAGAAAAGTTCCAGCAGCTTTTTTCCAGTACAAACAAGCTATAATTTGCAGTAAAATATTGCTGGCAGAGAATGGTAATAGCTAAATTATGTATTTAAAAGCAATCGCAGTCACTTACAAAGCCACTTGCTCTAGTGAATAGAGAGATTCCCCAACGGCTGCCCACACAACTCTGGGTTGTCAATTTAAGTATTCATTCACACCATTGAATGTTGGCCATGTGCTGGAAGTATGTATGATCAAGGAGCAGAATAGATTTGTC
The DNA here is from genome assembly GCF_010909765.2 of Amblyraja radiata. NCBI lineage: Eukaryota > Metazoa > Chordata > Chondrichthyes > Rajiformes > Rajidae > Amblyraja > Amblyraja radiata. The sequence continues at coordinate 22,910,439 of NC_045969.1, forward strand.
TAGAAGATTGGGGAAAGTGCCCGAGCATGGAAGTTGCAGGACTTATTTCTATTCCATTCCTCAATCACTTTCCCGGTAAACTAGTATCCTTCTGTTGATGTCATATCGTAATTTGAAAACATCCTTTCAAACAGTTCGGCTCAATATCGGAGAACTAATAGCAAATCAGCACATTATTAAGTGTTCTTATACAAGGCAGTCCCAAAGCTGCGACTAAAGCAAAACATTTTCTTCCAATTTATGCATGTTCACTTTTTTTTTAGCAGAGCCTCTAATTACATAATTCTTTAAATTAAAGGTAAGAGGTGCCAATTTTCAGAAGCCATCTGTAATAAGCAGTGGCTTGATGGTTTTAACATATTTGCTTGCCAGGGTGCTTGATGGACGGGGGGGGGACGGGGGGGGGGGGGGGAATAAACCAAAGGTCTATGTTTTAACTCGTATTTCCTGAACATTTTAGATCGGCTCCAGAAGAGATGTGCTTTTCTTTGGTTTAATTCAATAGCATGACTATCTGATCCTAATCACTCTTTATGCTCCAGAGTCTCTTTCCATTTTATTTCTTGTCACCCATGGAAAATCCCCCATGACATAATTCCTTCCTGTTTCTTTGTAAATATCCATAGGCTCTTTCCATTCTGCCTTCCTGTGTCCTCCTGGTATATTTTGCCCACCATACTTCCATCTACACTGCCTTGAAGCTGTGCAAATCTCTCCATAATCCCCAATGTCTCCCCATCTGCCTTTCCTCCTGGAACATATTTCTTTAAAAACTCAATGCCTGGATCAAATATTTGGCTGGATATCCTTTTGTTTAATATTGCCCGTGTGAAGGGATATGCTGTGCATAGGCTTTGGATACCATATAGGCACTAGTTGTGGTGGCAGAGAAGCCAAAGTTGCTAAATGCAAGACTTTACACCCCACACAGTCTAGTGAAGAGGCCTCTCGATGGTTGCAGTGAGATCAAGAATATCAAAGAGTTAGAGTGCTGGTTGGTGGATCTTAGGTGCATAGGTTCCATTTGATGGTGATCACCTGGTCCTGCTTTCCTGCACAGGCTGCCACCTAAATCCTGATAGACCATGAATCCTGACAGACCAGGTTGGTGAATCTGTGGAAGTCTTTGCCACACAAGATTGTGGTGCCAAAGTCAGTGGATATATTTAAGGCAGAGATAGATAGATTCTTGATTCGTATGGGTATCAGAGGTTATGGGGAGAAGGCAGGAAGATATGGGTTAGGGGGGAGAGATAGATCAGCCATGATTGAATGGTGGAGTAGACTTGATGGGCCGAATGGCCTAAGTCTAATCCTATCACATGATCTTATGAATGGAAAAGCAAGGTATTCGATCATTTCTGTACCGTTACGGCTGGTGCTATCAGATGTGGTGACCCAAATTGCTCTAAACAGATGAACAGCTGCCTGCACTAATCCCAGTACCCTCTCAGTAGAGATGGACTGGAGGAGATTACACAGTAGAATGCCTGTCCTGTATCAGATCAGGCCCTGTTCCATGACAGGGCTTTGAATTAGAATTGCATTTTGTATTGCATCCTATATTGACCACCTTGTTTAGGAATGGAAGGACAATCTCCCTGCATGTGTCAGTAATTCATTAACTTCATTCAAAATTATTGCTGCCATAATTTAAAAAAGCTGGGATTCATTATCTATATTACTAAAAGTCTGATCTTGACCACTTCCTGTTGTTCTGTATATTGATTTTAGAAAAAACGCTGCCACTTACGGCTGTGATATTTGGCCATCTTACTCAGAGTCCCCCTCCGCTGCGCAGGACAAGAGGATTTTCCCCATCGATTAAAAATAAAAGAGTAATTAGTGTTTAAAAAATGTTGAGATTCTCTCTCCTGAAGGCCACACCCTTCCAGAGGGACTATAAAACCAGACGTGCTGAGTGCCTCAGTCAGTCTCTGCAAGATGAGGGAAGCGAGAGGGTCATGTCTCTCAGTCTGAGCTGTGAATAACACTGAACACATGTCTACTAAATTGTGAGTGTTTTACTGACCTGTCAGTGTCCTTAATGCGGTTTGAAAATATAGTTTGGAAATGCGAAAGCTGTGTTGCCTTTGGTTTGGAAATGCGAAAGCTGTGTTGCCTAATTAAAGTTGCCGCCTAATTAAAGTTGCCTTGCCTAATTAAAGTTGCCTTGCCTTCTATATAATTAAAAGTCTAATCTTGACCACTTTGCGCTTTATATTGATTTTAGAAAAATCGCTACCACAGACGGCTGTGATTGTTGACCATCTTACTCAGAGTCCCCCTCCGCTCATCAGGCACCAAGGATTTTTCCCATCGATGAAAAATAAAAGAGTTGTTAGTGTTTAAAAAATGTTGAGATTCCCTCTCCTGTCCATCACGCCATGAAGGCCACGCCCCTTCTGGTGGGAGAGGGGAGGGGCTATAAAACCCAGAAGTGTGGGCGTGGCTCAGTGTCTGCAAGATGGAGGAGGGAGAGGTCACGACTCGCTGTCTTTAGTGACCTTGCACCCTGCTTGAAATGGTATGAAACTGCACTTGAATTTGGTGGCCTTGCACCCTGCTTGAAGTGGTATGAAACTGCACTTGAATTTGGTGGCCTTGCACCTTGCTTGGAATGGAATTTCAAGGAATAGCCGTGAATAAACTGCCAGCCCACCAGCCGTGAGTGAGTGAGCTGCCAGCACAACAGGCTTGAGTGACTGAGCTGCCAGCCCAAGAATCCATTCTGCCCACAATGTCCATACTAGCCCTCTGGAAACCAGTCCCTTCAGCCCACAACACCCATACTAGTGCTCCAGAGAGCCCCCCCCTCCCATCCCACTGGGCACCAATATTGGAATTGGTGGAGAGGTGGAATATTGCGTTGGGGACCAGCCCTCCAATGGGTCCCACTTAGTCAAATCTAATTGTCTTTGAGGTGAGGGGAAGGTTTATTTGAATCTCTGCAGTCCATCTGCAAAGTTGCTCCCACCATGTGGTTAGGAAGGATGTTCCAGGAGTTAAATCCAGTGATGGAAAAGTTGTGTTGATATATTTTATGTCAGGATGGTGTACGACCTTAAGGAGTATAGTTGTCCTTGTTCTTTGATGTTTCAGTGTTTGCTGATACTGTAGCTGGAAGAGGTTGTGTTCACGAAACATGCAACTTAAAAATATTAAAAATGCATATTATCTCTTTCTTCATTATCTCCACTTCATTGTCAATTTCCACCTTTCTTCTACCAAATCTGCCTTTCTGGTGTAAAGCAGCAGGACGAGGGATGATATCTTTAGAGTTGTGTGGGCCCTTGATTGAATAAACAGAAAGAAGGGAGTTTCCACTTGGCTTCATGGTGATAAAATAGCTTCCAATGCAGATACCAGAAATGCAAAGGAAATACTGGAATTGCTGAAAAGACCCTGCAAATCCTGGTGACGTCTGTGTAACAAGAGGGGAAGGAAGGGTCAGTGCGCAATATTTCTGTGAATTGGCAACTTTAATAATTCCTCAGCTCAAATGACTGTTTGATGATTGTGCTTTTGTGAACATATTTAGAAAGCCATTAATTAACAAACTCAAAAATAAGACAAGTCGCTATGGAAAAATATCTATCAACAAGAGCATGTTTGGCAACAAGATTAAGTTTTGCTGCTTCCAAACAATTGCAATTGTTCTCTAGTGTAATGTTTCTTCGGGAAAAGCATACACAATGAGAGAGTGTTGCAACACAGTATAATGTGGAAACTCCCACCAGACCAGAGCTTGTCTCATTCTCTCTCCTTCCATATCACTTTAATGTAGTCTTGGTAATGGTTATTTTAAAATTTATGTAAAACATTAATTTTGAAACAGACTCAGATTGATTGGAAACTTTAAGAAAGCAAAAGTGAACAGCAATTTGTATTTACATGGTTTTTTAACATCTCAAAATCCTTTGTGAGGGTTTAATGGATCACCCAGTCAAATAAGCAAATGTTAGATCAAATAATTGGCAGACAGGGGTGTTCAAAGGAGGCTCTTGAAGGATCATCAGGAAGTGGAAATATGTATGTAAAGAGTCCACAAGGAGGTCCCAGATAGTTCATGCAGAACAGTTTGCTCATGTGTCAACAATCATTTTCAAGTTATCATTTTTCATAATATAATTAAAGCTTGGGGTATCACTGGTGAAGCCAACATTTATTGCACGCCCCTAACTGCCTTTAAACTGTGACAATTTCAGAGTCAACGACATTAATGGACCTAGAGATATAGAGGCTGACAATGACAGGTTCCTATCCTTGAAGGATATTAATAAACCAGATGGGTTGTTATAGCAATAAATGTAAATGTAAACAAAAGAGTAGTTTGTGATCAACCTTGCTTGGAACCTTTTCAAGTGGACAAATGAGGAGATGAAGAAAACTTCGGCAGAACTGATTTCAATAGACATTCAATTTACAAGGATAGCCATGAAGCTTTAGTCAGTGGAAGAACGGAGTGGAGATTTTTTTTGCATTCTGGAATTTTAATTATAGTAACTTCAGTTCCATCCATGCCTGCATTTGCATCAATGTTACCAAGGAGTCAGGTCCAAGCATAGAGTCATAATTCCTGTGATATTCACCCTGGTGCATTCTGCTTGCTGAGTTCAAATACATCTCTGCAGAAGCAAAAACAATTGTAAGACAGCTATGTGAGAAATAAATGGTGAATTTACAGAGATCAATTAATCTACAAACCCATACATCTTTGGGATATGGGAGGAAGCAGGAGCACCTGGAGGAAACTCACACAGTTGCAGGGAGAACATACAAACTCCACACAGCACCCAAAGTAGAGATTGAAACCTGTTCTCTGAAACTGTGAGACACCAAATCTACCAGCTGTACCACTGCGCTTTGAAGTGACTCACCGTCTCAAGAACAGCTGATTTTGTCGTCATGTACGAGTGACAGTCTCGCAACACATTGCGTTGATTACAGAATGCAGTGAAAGGAGTGAAGTAGATTCTTCAGGATTCACTCTCCATCTTGGATGGGCCTCCATGCCTTACGTGTGAAGGTTTATGCTGCTGAAGCTGTAATGTTGTGGAGCACGTTATAGGTTCCCTCCATGACCATTTCTGAATTATGTATTTTTTTCACAACTCGTATTACTCGTTTTGTTGTAGAAAATCAACTGCTTCACCAATGACCTTTTGAAAACATTATTAACAATTGGTTTTCACAGGAGTGTTTTCAATCTAATTTTAACACCAAGAGATATTAAAACAGGTGACTAAATGCCACCAGTTAACCAGGTTGATTTCAAGGGTCTCTTAATGGGTTATTCTCTTACCCATGTTGAGAGGGTTTGGGTTCAAGTCTCATTGCAGAGACCTCTGTTATTTGGGCTGAGAATGCATCACAGAGCTGGGAATGTCCTGCAGTGTAAGGGATTTTGTCTATTGTATCAGTTAATAAAACAGGACTTTCTAAGTTCTCCCAAACAGATGCAAAAGTGGATCGGGCAAATATTTATCCTCGCTCAAAATCCAAACAGACGGATGATGTGGTTATTATGATGTTGCAATTTGCGGTGGTTTGCAGAAGAAAAACAGCTGCCATGTTTTTTACATTACAACACTCTACTCCTATACTGAAGTCATTCGTTGTAACTCATTTTGGAATGCCCTGAATCGTGCTTGTTAAAATGCAACTCTTTTATTTCTACAGTGAGGGTTGGAGAGATAGAGATTGTGCTTACCATTTAGGTCTAGTCTACATTCCAATTGTCCGATTCCACAACAACATGGTTAACCTTCCACCCCATTAAGTGCCAGTCATGTTGTAAACACAACTGAGCATGTGACGCATGAATGTTGTTAGATAGATAGTGTTAAAACACAAAGTGCTGGAGTAACTCAGAGGGTCAGGCAGCATCTGTGCAATATAGTGTTGGTTGACAAGTCAAGTTTCTCCTTTGTCTGTATTTCCCTGGGATTGTCTGCCTGATCCATCCCATCACCTCCCATATGCATACTGTAATCCATCTACCTATCATGATATTTCAGTAAAGAAATGTTAGTGAAAACGAATGCTGTTTGAGCTTTCTTTCTGAAATAGATTAAAACATTGATTGAATAACTATTGACTGCAAGGACAGTGGAATATTGGAAATTCTAAATTAGTTCTCCTGTATCCTAATTTGTTAAGAATATTTTCAGTCGGACCAGTTAAAAATATGATTTTGTATATCTGATATCAGAGTATACACAGTTTAATCTTGGAGGGAGATAGTGATTAGACTAGAGGTAGAGGATCCCAAATTGAGATGGAGAGGGGTAAACACTGGGACAGATTGAGAGAGACAGGCTGGGAAAGAAGTGGAACCCGAGGTGAGAGAAAGAGAGACATCATTTGGGAAAGGGTGGGAGATGCAGGTGGGCAACCCAAAGGGAAAAGAGCTTGGGTGGGATGGAAGAGGAAACAATGTGGGTGGAAAAGAGACACAGACAGGGATGCAAATAGGGACACAGTTCAGGAGGGATAGAGTGAACAGGGAGGTGAGCACTGAAGCCAAGGCTGTGAGATTATGAGGTTGAAGGGAGAAGCTCGATGCAGCAATGGGGGATGAGTTAGGAGAGTGGGACCCATCTCAGAGAGGACCGGGAGGGAGATGAAAAAGCTGCCAGGAATGGGGTCAGCTGTAGGTGAAGCAAGTGGGAGGGTGAGCAAGGTCTGGGGCCCTCATGCATGAGGTAATCTACAGACACAACAGTGGTCGGTTAGATGGTGAGCATGGAGGCTCATAGTGATTTCTTGGCAATGAGAAATTTGTATTTAATCTCATGTTAATATCCCAGGGTAATGGGTATTTTGACCAGCATGACTTCCACATGCTCCCACAGTGTCTGGCTTAGTTATGATATTTGGAAATAATATTAAATGTAGAATAATTTAATAAAGTAAAAGTAGACATTGACAGTCAGCTTTTAACAAAGAAACTCGTGGAATTGTGCAAGAGTTTTTCCTGGGAGGCATCGTGATTTATTGTGAAATATGGCACTGATGGGAAGGTCATAACTGGACAGCGGAGAACAAACAACTAATTAGAATGACAGGAAAGGTGAGATCTCAGGAAATCTAATTGTTTTTCTCCAACATGAGGAGAGTTAACTTTCCCCATCTGCAGTTAGCGAGCTCAGTGGTAAACCATGAGCACAATGTCTTTCTCTTGCCTTTGCTCTTTATTTAGCTTCAAAATGAGAACTTCGGCCCAGTGCCAAAGGAGGTGATAGACTTTTCAATAAGGACACAGAGAATGAGGCCACTATCACTCATCCCAGGGAACATCTGAGATGAAGTAATGCGGTAGCTTTATTCTTGGCATCTCTCCATGGAACAATATGGAGAAAAAAATTGGTCAGTGTGCCTGACTGAAATGATAGCAGCTGCTAAACTGGCTACTGTTCCTGTGTGAGTTACATGGAGACATTGAAATGCAGTGTAACTGCAGAGTAGGAATGTTATTGTGTTTGTAACCTTGTGACCTGTTAATGCCAAAGTCAAAAGTTTATATCTCTCCAACTGGAGGCAGTGAGCTATGGGTATGTGGGGTTGAGATGAGATTGATCCATTCAAATAATGATGTGCTGTAACACTGGTATGGACCTGTTCCACAAACAGCTTACCTGGGCTTGTATCAATCCCAATGAGTGAATTTACCGGCCCCCTCCGTTCTTCTTTAGTCTATTGCATTAGTTAATAAAACAGGACTTTCTAAGTTCTCCCAAACAGATGCAAAAGTGGATCGGGCAATTATTTATCCTCGCTCAAAATCCAAACAGACAGATGATGTGGTTATTATGATGTTGCAATTTGCAGTGGTTTGCAGAAGAAAAACAGCTGCCATGTTTTTTGCATTACAACCGTGACCACTCTACTCCTATACTGAAATCTGTTTCCGTGCTGTAAATTGTTATATGGTTATATGGTTATATGAAATCCTCTTGTTATGAAGGCCTACATTCCATTAGCTTTCTTCAATGCCTGCTGTACTTGCACGCCTTCCTTCAGTGACCGGTGTACAAAGACACCCAGGTCTCGCTGTACCTCCCCCTTACCTAACCTAACCCCATTGAGATAATAATCTGCCCCCTTGTTTTTGCCACCAAAGTGGATAACCTCACATTTATCTATATTATACTGCATCTGCCACGCATCTGCCCACTCACTCAACCTGTCCATTTCACCCTGCAACCTCCTAACATCCTCTTCACAGTTCACACTACCACCCAGCTTTGTGTCATCTGCAAACTTGCTAGTGTTGCTCCTAATTCCCTCTTCCAAATCATTAATATATATGGTAACAGTTGCAGCCCCAACACCGAGCCTTGCGGCACTCCACTCGCCACTGCATGCCATTCTGAAAAGGACCCGTTCACTCCTACTCTTTGCTTCCTGTCTGCCAACCAATTTTCTATCCATGTCAACACCCTACCCCCAATACCATGTGTTCTAATTTTAGTCGCCAGTCTCTCATGCGGGACCTTATCAAAGGCTTTCTGAAAGTCTAGATACACTACATCCACTGGCTCCCCTTCATCCATTTTACTTGTCACATCCTCAAAAAATTCCAGAAGATTAGTCTAGCATGATTTTCCTTTCATAAATCCATGCAACGTGGACAAATCCCCTTACCGCTATCCAAATGCCCCACTATTACCTCTTTAATAATTGACTCCAGCATCTTTCCCACCACAGAAGTCAGGCTAACTGATCTATAATTCCCCGTTTTCTCTCTCGCTCCTTTCTTGAAAAGTGGGATAACATTAGCTATCCTCCAATCCACAGGAACTGATCCTGAATCTATTGAACTTTGGAAAATGATCACCAATGCGTCCACTATTTCTAGAGCCATCTCCCTGAGGACCCTGGGATGCAGTCCATCAGGCCCCGGGGATTTATCATCCTTCAGTCCCATTAGACTACCCAATACTATTTCTCGCCTAATGAAAATTTCTTTCAGTTCCTCGACTCCCTCAGGTCCTCCAGTACTTCTGGGAGATTAGTCCTTAGTGAAGACAGATCCAAAGTACCTGTTCAACTCTTCTGCCATTTCCTTGTTCCCCATAATAATTTCACCCGTGTCTGCCTTCAAGGGACCCACATTTGACTTTGCTACTCCTTTTCCCTTAACATATCTAAAGAAGCTTTTACTGTTCTTCTTTATATTCCTGGCCAGCTTCCCTTCGTACTTCATCTTTTCAGCCCATATTGCCCGTTTTGATTCCTTCTGTTGTCCTATGAAAGTTTCCCAATCCTCTGGCTTCCGGCTACTCTTTGCTGTGTTATACATCTTTTCTTTTAGTTTTATTCTATCCCTAACTTTTCTTGTCAGCCACGGTTGCCTCCTACTCCCCTTAGAATCTTTCTTCCTTTTTGGAATGAAATTATCCTGTGTCTTCCGGATTATGCCCAGAAATTCCTGCCATTGCTGTTCCACCATCATTCCTGCTAGTATCCCTTTCCAGTCTACCTTGGCCAGCTCCTCTCTCATGCCCTCATAATCCCCTTTGTTCAGCTGCATCACTGCCACTATACATACTTGTCTAATAAATTTTAAAATGTATTCAATTTTATTCATTTTTTAAAGACAATTACTGATTGGTCTTCTAGCCATTATGATCCAATGCTAAAAATATTGGCCTTTTGGACGGTAAATTGTTTACAAATCCATGTAATAATGGATGCTTTAATTGTAATGATATTTTGTCTCAATATCTTCGTTTGTGACATGCTGTCAGTTGTGATCTGACAACCCCTATTGCAAAGTACTGTAGACATTATATGACATTAACTTTTCACAGGAATCAATCACTTATCAGTTAATCTGTCAGAAAGTCTCACAAAGATCCCCGTGATAGGGAGTCATGGGCAAAAAGTCAATTCTTTGTCCCAAGCCCTCACAATTTCATTTGCAAATTACTCACAGACTATTGTTATCTGAAATATTTTTTTAACCTTTATGGAAGCTTGTTCCACACATTGAATGTTCACTCAATCAAATTTTGTTTCTGCAAATTAGTTCCAATTCAGTCATCCCACCCCTTCCAACCCCCCCCCCCCCCCCCCCCCTCCCCTTCAGCTCATGCAGACAACATTAAATTACAATAACGACCAATACACCAGGAATAAAGACGGTACTTCTGCGCTGCTCTTCAGATGCAGTCAGTGTGAGAATTTAGCTTTCATTCTTTGATTTAGTATCTTGGAATTGAGTAAATAGGAATGAAAACCCTCTGCAAGCTTTGGGCTACTCTGGTGTAAGCTCAAGTGAAACAAAGAAAAATAACTTTGTTATTGGTTCTGCTCAGTATAAGTGAGTGAGTGTTCAGTCAAACCAATCATCCAACGGGTCAGCAGACTGCATGAGAGAAACCTGCTGTTGCAGAGGGCTGGTGAAGACTGTATTGTGGTCATGAGATTCATTATTCTTAGTACAGATAAATAAATTCCTGACTTCAAAGGAGCTGTGTGTGAATGATGGGACACTTCCCTCTTTTTTTCCCCGTGGGTTGAATTTACACAACAGGGAGGTGCGACAGGGTTGTGCAACGGTAGAGTTGCTAGCTTACAGCACCAGAGACCCGGGTTCGATCCTTACTGCTGGTGCTCTCTGTAAGGAATTTGTACTGATATAACTATGGATGACTAAAGGCTCAGTCACAGCACTAGGAGTAGCATAAAGGAGGGAAGATGGAGACAGGGAGGATTATAATTTGTAGTCCAAGGCTGAGGACCTAAGCATGGCTGCCAGTGGAGATCACCCAAATTAGAGGGGAGCCAGACTCCTCAACCCCTTCACTGAATTGAAAGATTCTGATTGTCTACCCTATCTGTGCCTTAGAGCCAATGTTTCAGGTTAATGACTATATATCAGTACTGGGAATGGTCATGGACAGGTAATGTGGCTGCTTGTTTTAGCAAGTACAATACAGTGGAGTGATCAAACCTGGTGTCTCGTTTAAGAAGGGTCTCGACTTGAAACGTCGCCAATTCCTTCTCTCCATAGATGCTGCCTCACCCACTGAGTTTCTCCAGCATTTTGTGTCTACCTGGTGTCTCTTTGTTCTGCAGGCAACAATCTCGTCACACCTGATATTTCCAGGTGACTCCCACCTTTCTACAGCCAGGCTGCATTTTGATGGCTCGCAGGGAATGTGACAAGATAGCTGATCTCCAGCGTGACCGTGTGGTTGTTCAATTGTCATTGCCACATTATAGCAAAGTCGTGTCATGGTTATTGTCATAACGCTCAGCTTCGCTACTTTAGGTGCTTGAAGCCTATGCCCTTGCCTAGTTGGTCTTTCATTTACTCGCCTCACACCAGTGGGTTCGGAGCCCTTTTATTTCAATTAAACGATTTCATGAAGTCGCCAGTTTTCACAACACAAAAGGAGGTTGACTGTACAACCTCAAAGAATTTAAACAAATGAATCAATCGTGATTTCCATTTCATCAAACTATGCGTACTCGGGTTGATTATCTTTAGCTTTCTTACATAATTAGTTATTTCCTCTTTGATCATTGATTCTCACATCTTGCTAATTAATGTTAAAATAACTGTCTTATAGCTCCTTGCCTTCTCTCTGCCCTTTTTTTTCACCAAGGGAGTCACATTCTTCTGCTGTCCTCCTGAAATGTAGCAAGTTTTGAAAAATTTCAACCAATGTGTCAACCATCTCTGCAGCCATTTCTTTCAAAAACCTTGGGAGCTGGTCGTTGGATCCTGGCGATCGGTCCATCCTTTGCCCCATGAGTTTCCATAGTGCTTTATCCTTGTAAATGGGACATTTATAAATTCAACGAGTCATCATGCATGGAAACAGGCACTTTGGCCAAACTTCCCCATGACAACCAAGATGCCCCATCTAAAGTAATTCCATCTGTCTTCGTTTGGCCCATATACCTCTAAACCTTTCCTATCCAAGTGTTTTTTAAATGTTGTTAAATGGTACTTTAACAACATACCTTCTCTGGCAGCTCATTCCATATACTCACCAAACTCTGAGTGAAAAGTAGCCCCTCTAGTTACTGTTAAATATTGCTCTTCTCACAAACCTATGTCTTCTGGGTAAAAGACTCTGCATTCACCCCATCTATTCCTCTCATACACCTCTATAATATCATCCCTCTGCACCAAGGAATAAAGTCCTAGTATGCCCATCTTTTTCCTATAGTGCAGGTCCTTGAGTCCTCACAACATTCCTCCCTGGTATTTAAAATTAGCCTCTCATGTCTTGGGGGCATTTCTGGTGTTCCCCTTGATGAAGACTAATGCAAAAAACTGGGGCTTCGGGCAGAGTTGCACATTATTTCATTTTTCAATTGCTGATTTTAACCCAGTGACATAGCAAACTTTGACTTGGTTGTTGAAGGGATCATCTGTTTACGATTAGATGATCTGTTCCTCATGATCAGATGCATTCTTCAGCCATTAATGCAAGACATTCACAGATTTATTAAGCACTAGACTTACAATAATATTTTCTGAACAAAGAGGAATTAACATGTTATTGTTCTGAGCTCAGTGTTCAACCTTATGAAACCAAATTCTTATTACAATTTGCCAGGACTTTGCACCTGCTGTTGAGCAGCATACATGCGATCGGCAACTTTTGCAATACCTTTTACCTTGACGTGAATGAAGTGACTATTTTGTATCCTCATTTCTCAAGCTTATTTCTGCCCTGCCCATGCCCCTTCACCGTGCAGGGTTTCAGCAGAGTTCCACTGTGTCTGTAACACAAGTGTACAGGTAGTCCTTGGGTAGCAACAGGAAAAAAAGCAAATCACAGATTGTTCTCTGTTTTGAAGCTTGGGCCCCTTTTTTGAAAACTCACATTTATTTGTGTGCTCATATTTTCTCATAGCACAGAAGGCCATTCGGCTCTTTGAGACTTTACCAACCCTTGGTGCAATCCAATCCGTTGCATTCTCCTGATGAGTTTCACTCTCTCATATCAGCACCACCCTACTCCCAACTCGCACGCCACTCACCGAAGTGAAGGGGCAATTTATAGTAACCAGTTGACTTACCAACTCGCTCATCTTTGGGATGTGAGACGAGAGCCAAGGCATCAGGGGGAACCCAAGCTGTCACAGGGAGAATGCACCGACTCCACACTGACAACACCCAAAGGTCAGAGTCGAACCATCCTCTCTAGTACTTTGTGGCAGCAGTGCTGACTACTTTCCATCCCATGCCTCACTATAGAGTTATGTATGTATAACAGACATGAAAAGTTTGCCCTCTGATTCATTTGGGATTTTTCATCCTTCTGTCAACACCATGAAGACAGATTCTATGCTTTTTATAAAAATGTAGCCGTTCCATTTTTTGGGGGATGTACTTGATATTTGCATTTATACTGCTACTTTCATAACTTCAGGGTGTTTCTAAGACTCTTCCAGCATACCTGCCGTTAGCGAGTCTTCCCGAGTACCTGCCGTTAGCGTTACGAGCCGCTAAGAGACGTCCCCGAGCTCCAACGTACCCGCTACGTTCATTCTCCGTGTTTACCACGAGTTTGATTTTTTTTTAAACTCGGGAGAGCTCTTGGAATGAACTCGTACCGTGTGACAGGGCTTTTACCTCGTCATTTCAGCAACAGGATTGATGTCCTGTGGAACTCAAACTCCTGAGTTATTAGAGTGTGTGTTGATTTGCTGGCTACTTGCTGCTGTCATGTGTAATCTCAGTTACTGTTCAGCATTTAGCTTACAGTTCAGCATTCAGCGCAGTGACCATGGTGCCAGGTCACTAGATGGGAGGTGGAGACTATGCCACAGTCCAACCCCGACCATGGACATTCTGTGAGTGCAAGGGTATTGGAGAGATATTGGATCTTTTCCCATCTGTCCCATGGGGTTACTCGCATTGCATGGAGCCATGAGTGGGGCACTGGCTTTTGGGCAAAACGTCCTGAAATATTGTCCCCACAACAGTCTGAGACCATTCTGACTACTGACCACTCTCTTAACTCTTTTTAAGTGCTTTTGATGATGCATTTAAAGCAGATACGATAGATTTAAACAACTAAAACAAAATGACCAAAAATACATATATATTTTAATTTCTTAAACTTCCTTAATGCTGCAAAAAATGTAAACTTATAAGTAAAGAAAATAGATAAACTGCTTACCCATAAGCAGTGATGGGTTGTGTCCTGCTTCCCAGCAGCCAAGAAGGAGGCAACAAATAGAGAAGTGATTATGTTAGAGGTATTGTGTGGGCCATGAGGAGGAGCAGGATTGATTGTCCAGGTCCTCTCAGTTCTCCTGGCCTTGCTTTCCCCCCTATCTCTCCCCCCTATCTCTCTCTCTCCCCCCCCCCACTCCGTTCCACCCGGCTCACGGGTTCACTTCATGTCCTTTAATTTCAGGAACTTCCAGCTACTGTAGCTCGATCCCAGATATTGCAGAACATTTCAGCAGTGGGAAAATTGCCAGGTTGACATTCCATCTTACAGATACATCCCAATTTATATTTGATTTTCCTCCGTTGTTTCCTCGGTTCTACCTTGGATTTAAAACAAAAGGTTTGGAAAACATGCAAGTTTTAAATCGTTTCTTAGATGTTCTGCGACCTCAAGGAAGATTTTTTTAATGTGCCAAATTGAGAAATAGCTCATTAATTATAGCCCTCTGTTCCAATAAAACTGAAAAGCCTTTGTTCAAGTTGTTATTGGAGTTTAGGTCTTCAAACACTATAAGTGCAAACTCCCTACTGGAGGTTTGCCCAGAAATTCAATTGTACAACACTGTCTTTATCAATGTTATGTTTCTGAAAATTGCTTTCTTCCGGGTTGAAATGTATTCAAGATTATTTTGGAATAGTTATTTTGAAATAACTAGGAAGACTTAACCAGTCACCTTGCGACCTCCAAAGGAATTTACAACTTCAGTAAAATGCTCCTTTTGGAACTGATTGGGGAAATCTGGGTAACAGCCCTGGACAACAAGGTCTTCACTCAACCCTGTCGGCCCCAACAATTCCGGACTCCAGAGTCTAAACTCCTACCTCCCCCCCCCCCCCAACATGTGGCCAAAGTGCACCAAATCATGGCCTCAGGAAAAGGAGGTTTGGATGAAAAATTGGGTCTCAGCAGAGAACAGACATCAAAATGGCTATTGGTATCTGTGCCACTCTAATGAAAACACTGGGATGTTTAAGCCAGGGTTATGTGGGCTTTTTTCTTTATATACTTTGTGACATTGATGTCACTAGCAAGACCAGCATTAATCTGACATCTCTGATTGTTCTATTTTGATGCAGTCAAGAGATGGAAATGACAGCTGACTGAACTAACTCTAACTCTCCTGTTCTCCAGACCAGCAAGCATAGGTCAATGTTTTCAATATGCATTATATATTTCTGATGTTGTTATATGGCCTTGAAATTCCTCAGAGGTCTTAAGATCGATATCAGTTTAAAAAAATAAAAAAATTCTCAGGATGTGGTTGTTTTCTATTGATTTTAATTTGGGAATTGTCCCATGGGATTGGAAAATTGTCAGTATCATACATTACATTAGAAGATAAACTTGGAAATTATAGGTTTAATAATTAAATGTTTGCTATGGGGAAGTTACTCAATCCTGTTCTTGGAACAATGTGAGTTAGACCTTGCACAACAATGAACTGCTAAGAGAAAACCAGCATGGATTTTAAAGGGCAAGTCATGTTGAATGAACCTAGTGGAATCTCTTGGAGATGTTACCTATGTGGTAATTTAGGTTGTTAGTGTGCGTAATGTGTGTGGACTCCCACAGGGTATTTGAACAAACAACGACATGTAGTTCACATTGATTTAGAGGTAATCTATTAGCATGGATAGCGGATATGTTAGAAGGTAGGAGACAAAGAGCCAGGTTAATAGTCTATAATAATAATAATATAACAATAGTTTATTGCTTAATCATCAATTGGTAATACTTTAAATCGTCAGGACCTGATAATCACCATCACCCAAGTTGTTCTATCCTCAGCACTGTTTTGCCATTTGAACTATGGCCGAGTTCAGCATCAGACTTGGTTATCTACATTAATTGAGTTCTATATATCCTAATACCCTCACCCACAAATAGATATTACCCTCAATTAATGGATGCAGTCTGGGGGAGACCGTTCAGTTTAGTTTATTGTCAAGTGTACCGAGGTACAGTGAAAAGCTTTTGTTGCGTGTTAACCAGTCAGCAGAAAGATAATACATGATTACAATCGAGCCATTTACAGTGTGTAGATACATGATAAGGGAATAACGATTAATGCAAGGGAAAGCCAGCAAAGTCTGCACAAGGATAGTCCGAGGGTCATCAAAAAGGTAGGTAGTAGTTCAGCACTGCTCTCTGGTTGTGATAGGATGATTCAGTTGCCTGATAACGGCTGGGAAGAAACTGTCCCCGAATCTGGTGGTGTGTGTTTTCACACTTCTATACCTTTTGCCTGATGGGAGAGGGGAGAAGAGGGAGTGGCCAGGGTGCAACTCGTCTGTAAGTACCTGACCGTCACACAGGTAAAGGTGTAAGCATCTTTAATGTTCATTCCAGTATCAGATATGCAGTACATCATACATTCAGTCTGCTGCAACTACTGAATACAGTAGGCAAGTTCTTACATTATAAAGCATGCACTAGGCGGAGTTATTATTGCAAAGCATTCTGATTGGCTAACATGCAATAGTCAATTTACATCATCCTTGATTATACTGCTGACCTTGCCGAGGCAGCGTGAGGTATAAATGGAGTGAATAGAATGGTTGGTTTGTGTGATGGTCTGGGCTGTGTCCACAATTCGCTGCAATTTCTTGTGATCTTGAATGGAGCTGTTCCCAAACCAAGCTGTGATGCATCCTGATTAAATGCTTTCTACTGTGCATCTGTAGAGGTTGGTGAAGGGGACATGCAGAATTTCCTAAGTCTTTTAAGGAAGTAGAAGCGTTGGTGTGCTTCCTTGGTTGTTGCTTCACTATGGGCGGTCCAGGATATTGTTGGTGATATTGTCTCCTAGGATTTTGACGTTTCCAACCATCTCTACTTCGACACCATCAATACAAACTGGGGCATGCGTGCCGCTTCGATTCCTGAAGTCGATCACTATCTTCTTTGTCTTGCTGACATTGAGAGAAAGGTTGTTATCTTGACACCAGGACATGAGGTTCTCAATCTCCTTCCTGTACTCCGTCTGATCATTATTTGAAATCGCCCCACAATGGTGGTGTCATCTACAAATTTGAAAATTGAATTAGATTTGTACATGGCTACACAGTTGTGGTGTACAAGGAGTGAAAAAGGAGGCTGAGAACGCATTCTTGCAGAGCCCCCATGTTGAGGATTATCTAAGAGGAAGATTTGTCCCCTATTATCACTGATTGGGGTCTGTTGGTCAGGAAGTCGAGGATCACCTGAACCAGGGGCCTTCAATTTATGGAGCACGGCCAATTGAGGGAGTCCCACCCGACTCCTGTCAGTTGAACAGCCATAATGATTAATGTACAATCAATGTACACTCTTTGAAATGGTGAAACGTTCACGTAATTCTTTAACCCTAATCCCAAAATGTGAAGAAATGAATTGCAGCTGAGTAAAATGTTCCTAAACCTAATCAAAAATAATTCATGGGATCTGTTGGAAAAAGGATGTGGTTAAGTAAGAATTTATCCCCAGCATAGCTCCAGGAATTGAACAAACAGAAAGATGATAACCAGAGACAGCCAAGCTTAAGGACTACTTCAGCAAATTGGATCTGTTCTAAACAAGTTTAGACTGAACTCATAGGTGCTTAATGCATTCGACTAAAATGTCTTGTTCTTTCAATGAGAGAGCCTCTGTTGAACCACCACCTTACTGGCGAGTAGGTTACTGGACCACATTCCTGCAGACCATGTGGGAATAATATCGCAAAATACTTCAAATACCAGTTTGTGCCTTTGTTAGACTAAAATGCAACAGGACCTAGCCTGTGCTGCAGTTGAACTTTGCCCATGTGGAATCAAAACAGAGAGCTTTGAACAAAGCTGGAATTTTTGATTCTGAAACCCAAAAGATGTCAGACAACCTCTTGTGCTCCCTGGCAAACAGCTCATCAATCAAATCTTACAGTTCCTAGAAAGTCTAACACGGTCTCATCTAGAGGATTTCTCTTTGTAATCACAGCCGAAACAGCTGTCCATGTATTATGGAAAGTACCTGTGCAGAACTACAGGAGAACCTAATTCTTCAATGTTAGCTCTTGACATCTCTGTAGCCTCATCCTCTCAATGAAATCGTCTAGCCCACAGCCCTCCTATGCTGCTCCTGCAAGTCTAGTCATTTCTGTAACTCTGTCAAGTTTCATCCCAACAGTAATCCTCATGTGTCTGATCCCTACACCAAGGAAGTCACTGTGGTGCCTTAAGATGGGAGTTAGTAGGTTTTGTCCGTGTGTTCTGCATCTACAGATTGTGCACAGTCTTATTATCTACTCGTGTCTGTGTACTAATATGACTCCGTAAAACGCAATTAAGTGGTCTCCTGGCCTCCTCCCTTCAGTCTGTCTTCCATCTCATCCCAAAACACCAAGGCCACTCTGCCTATGTCATGAGAACTCCTTTGTGACTCATACTTCCAGGTGACCAAGAAGCCCAACAGGTTCACCGTGCAGGGCCAACGAGAAGAGCCGAACATGAGGAACAACGTCCAAATTGTATTGCCTCAACTTCTGTACGTTTGCTTTTTGCACAGTACACATTGATCTTTCTGCTGAGGCTCCCAATTTCACAAACCTTTACCCCTACAGCTCTCATTACTTACCCTGCCTGCCCTCTATTCTCCCCAGAATGTTGAATACCATGAGGAACAGCCACTGTACTCGTGTACCTGGGAGCGATTTTGTCAGATTTAAATGATGACTGCAAAGTCCACTCTTCTACCTCACCACTTCCTTCAGACCTCTGAAACTGCATCTGGTGAAACTCCAGATAGTTCTCTGCACTGACAACTCAGTCAGTCACTCAGCAACAAATCTGCAAGTTGTTGATAATCATTTTAATTGGTGTGGGGAGCCTTCATGCTTCCATATGCCCCATTCCCCATGTATACGTAACACATGCTCTTAGTCATGTGGGCAAGGTCCAATCTAACCAAGACATCTTCGATCATGACAGACTGCAGTGGTCCAGTCTGAGAGAGTGGGCCTCACATTGGTATTGCATTCTGATCTCTGTCCCTGCCCAGCTTAGAGGGTGATGGGTACATTGAATGAACTGCCAGAGCAGGTAGTAGAGGCAAGTACAATAACAACATTTAAAAGATGCTTCAACATGGTTAGGAAAGGTTTAGTGGGATATACTGTGGACCAAATGCAGTTAAATGGAACTAGTTTAGATCGGGCAACTTGGTCAGCATGGTCTGAAGGTATAACTGTATATCTCCACGGCAACTACTCTGTGGCCACCAAAGCCTCAGATATGACACTACTCTTTCCATTATAGAGGTCACATTGAGACAAATCAAAATGTATGTATACCATACACGTAAAGTTTAAGGCAAATCGACAAACATAGCAACAAACCAACAAGCAACACAGTCCAATTAACTCAGAAATTGAATTTAATGCAATTTCTATTTCTTTTTGTTTTGCTCAAAGGAAAAGAGGAAAAGTGTCAGAATAGGAAGCGATTGTAGGAGGCAATATACTGGTTGACATTTCAAGATCTCCTGTTTGTTACTCATGGTATGATTGAACATCAAAGGGTTGGCTTAAGAGCAATCCAGCCAACTGCTGATCCCCAAGGGCTGAACAAGAATAGAAGGTCAACAGGTGGAGATCACTGCAGGGTCACAGAGGAAGAGAAATTGCAGAAATATATAGATCACTAGACCAAGTGCAGACCCATTGTGTCTGCTCCCCCAAAGCACCCATTCCCTACCCGTAGCCCCCACGGGAGGCGTGGTCCACCAACTCAAGCTGTTCCCGAATGTAAGATTCCTGTCTCCCTAAGCAGTGGGCTTAAAAAAAAAATCAATTTGCACTTCCTCTGCGTGTTGCAATAGCAATTCGCCCTCCCCCTCCTGTGAGGTGAAAAGTTCAGAGTGTTCCTGTGTCGTCACTGCTAGCCGAGTCATTGTGACGTCATCAGTTGAAGCTGGTCGTTTTAAATTCAAAGTCTTTTGATTTTTTTTAACTTTAATCAGTAACGTCGAGAAATAAAGCATAAAATGTTCAGTGAAAGTGATCTCTGCCTAGAGGGGAAAAATGTGAATCAGAATATGTAAAAATCTTGTGAAAGTTGGCATTTTAAAAACCTTCATCACGAATAACGTCAAATATAGGATAAAATCTTCAGTGAAGCTGATCACTGCTAGCCGAGCCATTGTGACGTCATCTGTGAAAGCTGGTAATTTTAAATTTAAAGTCTTTTGCTGTTTTTCAACTTCGTACTTTTAATCAGTAATGAGTCGAGAAATAAAGCATAAAATGATCAGATAAAGTGGTCCCGGCCTCGAGGGGGAAAGTGTCAATCAGAATATGGAAAAATGTAATCGTTACTGCTTAGTGTTTTTGCAAAGATGTAAAGACAACCACATATACACACACATATACACATGTACAAGATCAGGCTTTTAGTAAGTACTAGACCAAGTGCAGACCCATTGGGTCTGCTCCCCCAATGCACCTGTTCCCTACCCGTAGCCCCCACGGGAGGCGTGGTCCTCCAAATCAAGCCGTTCCTGATCGTAATATTCCAGCACTCCCTCCCTCAGCAGTGCTCTTTATAAAAAATAAACACAAATTGCACTTGCCCTGCGTGTTGCAATAGCAATTAGCCCTCCCCCTGCTAGCCGAGCCATTGTGGCGTCATCTATACATCAGAAGGTGTAACTCCAGAGCCAATAATATCATGGGAGACCCCTTCCACCCCTGCAACGGACTGTTCCAGCTGCTACGGTCAGGCAAACGCCTCTGTTGCCATGCTGTGAGAATGGAGAAGTTGAGAAGGAGTTTCTTCCCAGAGGCCATTAGGACTGTAAACTCCTACCTCACCAGGGACTAACTTTACTGTACCATTCTACTGTTTTTTTAAATTGCTGTTTTTTTTCCTTTTTCCTTCCTCCCACAATAGGTAATATGTAAATGAATATGTGATTCTGTTCCATTCTGTTTGTTTTGTTTGTTTGTTTTTTGCACAAAGTCCGCGAGCATTGTCACTTTTCATTTCACTGCACATCTCGTATGTGTATGTGACGAATAAACTTGACTTGACTTGATTTGAAGCTAGTCGTTTTAAATTCAAAGTCTTTTGATTTGGTAAAACTTTAATCAGTAATAAGTCGAGAAGTAAAGCATAATTATCCCCTCTGCCTAGAGGGGATAAATGTGACTCAGAATATTTAAAAATCTTGTGAAAGTTGGCATTTTAAAAGCTTTAATCGCAAATAACGTGTCAAATATAGGATGAAATCTTCAGTGAGGCTGATCACTGCTAACAGAGCCATTGTGATATAATCAGTTGAAGCTGGTCGTTTTAATTTCAAAATCTTTTGACTTTTTCAGACTTTTAATCTAATGAGTCGAGACTAAGTCGAGAAATAAAGCATAAAATGTTCAGTGAAGGTGACTCAGCCTCGAGGGGAAAAATGTCAATTGGAATATGTAAAAATGTAATCGCTACCATGTAGTGTTTTGGCGAAGATGTAAAGACAACCACATATACGCACACACACGTACAAGATCAGACATTTAATAAGAAATGAAAGATGATATGATATGATGATGGCGTCCGATCTGCAGAAATTTTTAATTGTGGAAAAATAGGAATGACAGGTGCAGAGATAGAGGTTGAGAAGGAGTTTCTTCCCAGAGGCCATTCGGACTGTAAACGTCTATCTCACCAGGGACTAACTCTACTGAACGTTTTTCCTTCCATTATTTATTATGGAAAGGTATATGTGTGTTATGACTGTGTTTATAGTTTGTTTGGTTGTTTGTCTTTTTGCACAAAAGTCCGCGAACATTGCCACTTTCATTTCACTGCACATCTCGTATGTGTATGTGACAAATAAACTTGACTTGACTTGACTTGACTTGAGATAGAAATATTGTAAATATACTGATGTACAACTAACAAATATAGAAGTTACATAAAATGTGCAGCCATATTTGGAGACTGTTATAAATGCTGACTTTATATTAAGGTATTGCTGTGTACAGATTTTACAATAGGGATTGCACAGCTGGTAGAGCTGGGTTTGATCCTGATTTCCAGTGCTCTCTGTGTGGAGTTTGCACATATGTAGTGTGACCATACGGGGTTTCCTCCAGGTACTCTAGCTTCTTCACACATCCCAAAAATGTGCGGGTTTGAGGGTAATTGGCTGCTGTAAATTGTCGCTCATGTGTAGGGAGTGGGTGCGAAATTGGGATAACATAGAGCTAGTGTAAACGGGTGATTGATGCTTGGCGTTGACTTTGTGGGCCGAAGGGCCTGTTTCCATACTATATCTCTAAATTGAATTAAACAATATATAAAGAGAGTGATAGTTAAAAACTGGCATTAATTTAGACATAATTCCACGGAACTTGCATGGGCCGCTGACCTATTTTTGCTGATGTTTGTTGGTTATCTAATCTTTATTTGTTATTCCTGGCATTATGGTAAAGCCGTGGACACATAAATGCCATAGTGTGTTGGGGACCTGGAAGAGAAAACAAATCTCACCCACAAAACAGAAGAATCAACAACGCTATGCCCCCGGGCTTACTCAGCTGTCAAAAACGGAGTAACATGAATATCTCTGTCACTCATAAACATTTACAATGATTAAAAATCAATCAATCAATGAACACGTCAAGATCCAAAACTGCCCATGAGAAGAGAAGCTCATGTGTCTCAGTTTTAAATGTTTGTCCCCTTATGTCCCTTCATTCAAGTCTCTCCCACCAGTGAAAAATATCTAAACATCCATCTTGTCATGCCTCCTCAACATCATACATTACAATAAGATCATACCTCCATCTTCTAAACTCCAAAGAATACAAACCCTACTTCTTTAGCGACTCGTAAAAGGACATGCCTCCCATTCCAGGAATTAACTTCATATTCACCTTGCTTTGAAAATGCTACCACAATTAGCTACGGCAGTTCTGGAGGGTGACATGCAGACTACAGACGAGGGTCACAGAACCGCAGTCATATAGGATGCGTTTCAACACTTACAGTGTGATGTAGTGTTCCCTTATTATGTTCTGTCTGGCTGACAACATTGTTGTGGGTAGATTTGAACATCCACCCTTCCCTTCTTGTTCATTTTATCCCAGCTGTGCCTCTCTAACAAGACTCGCCACTGATTTCTTCAGCAATACAAAAGTACACAGCAGCCCAGGGGCAAGGCAGTCAGCAGGGTTTTATAGGATGAACCATCTCACAATGGCCTGGCAGGGACAGAAGCTGAGGAAGGATTGGCTGCTGCTGAGCAGAGACACTGCATCACCATGGGCATGACCAACAGTTTAGTGACCGTTTCAACTTTCATCAAAATCAGCATCCCATCTCAAGGTTATCAATTTTATCAAAACATTTCTTAATATGAAATTATTAAGTGGCCCCCTTAGCTATTCTGGTTCCGAGGGCATCAGTACCCAGATGGTCCTGTCTTGATGCAATTATAGTGCCATATCTTAGGGCCAAAATGCCAAAACTGGAAGCATGTCTTTGTGAAAGGTTGGTAGGGGATTACAAACTGAATGTTATGTTTTCTATATTTAACAGTAGTGATTACATTTAAATCTACTTGTGAGATTCAATTGAAATAAATGGAATTGAATTTCTAAAACTGAATATAGCTACTTCTATTGTACATTTAGTGTCCCACATAAGAGATTAGTATACAAACTTAAAGCACACGGTATTAGGGGTTCAGTATTGATGTGGATAGAGAACTAGCTGGCAGACAGGAAGCAAAGAGTAGGTGTTAACGGGTCCTTTTCGGAATGGCAGGCAGTGACTAGTGGGGTACCGCAAGGCTCAGTGCTGGGACCCCAGCTATTTACAATATATATTAATGATTTGGACGAGGGAATTGAATGCAACATCTCCAAGTTTGCGGATGACACGAGGGGGGGCAGTGTTAGCTGTGAGGAGGATGCTAGGAGGCTGCAAGATGACTTGGATAGGCTGGGTGAGTGGGCAAATGCATGGCAGATGCAGTATAATGTGGATAAATGTGAGGTTATCCACTTTGGTGGCAAAAACAGGAAAGTAGACTTTTACCTGAATGGTGGCCGATTAGGAAAAGGGGAGATGCAACGAGACCTGGGTGTCATGGTACACCAGTCATTGAAAGTAGGCATGCAGGTGCAGCAGGCAGTGAAGATAGCGAATGGTATGTTAGCATTCATAGCAAATGGATTTGAGTATAGGAGTAGGGAGGTTCTACTGCAGCTGTACCGGGTCTTGGTGAGACCACACCTGAAGTATTGCGTACAGTTTTGGTCACCTAATCTGAGGAAGGACATTCTTGCCATAGAGGGAGTACAGAGAAGGTTCACCAGACTGATTCCTGGGATGTCAGGACTTTCATATGAAGAAAGACTGGATAGACTCGGCTTGTACTCGCTAGAATTTAGAAGATTGAGGGGGGATCTTATAGAAATTTACAAAATTCTTAAGGGGTTGGACAGGCTAGATGCAGGAAGATTGTTCCCGATGTTGGGGAAGTCCAGAACAAGGGGTCACAGTTTAAGGATAAAGGGGAAATCTTTTAGGACTGAGATGAGAAAAGCATTTTTTACACAGAGAGTGGTGAACCTCTGGAATTCTCTGCCACAGAAGGTAGTTGAGGCCAGTTCATTGGCTATATTTAAGAGGGAGTTAGATGTGGCCCTTGTGGTTAAAGGGATCAGGGGGTATGGAGAGAAGGCAGGTACAGGATTCTGAGTTGGATGATCAGCCATGATCATATTGAATGGCGGTGCAGGCTTGAAGGGCCGAATGGCCTACACCTGCACCTATTTTCTATGTTTCTATGTACTGAATAGGGATTTTTAACCCAATAACTCCAGCCAGTCATGGAAATTATATATTGCCCTCCACATAAATAATGCTGTTAAGAAACAGTGGTGCAGCGGTAGAGTTGTTGCCTCACAGCGCCAGAGACCCGGCTTCGATCCTTCCACACTTCAAAGGCGTACAGGTTTATAGGTAAATTGGCTTCGGTAAAAATGTAAATTGCCCCGTATGTGTGGGATAGTGCTAATGTGCGGGGATTGCTAGTCTCCACGCTGTATCACTAAACTAAATTAAACTAACCTGTTATTTCTAAAAATAAAGATCAAGAGTCAAGAGTGTTTTATTGCCGTATGTCCCAGTGAGAACAATGACATTCTTACTTGCAGCAGCACAACAGAATATGTAAACATAGTACTGTAAACAATACAATAAATGAGAGAGAAAAAAATCAGCATGTGTGTATATCAGCATGGGCTTTCCTGCCGGGGACCGAGTACCGGACCAGGGCTGCTACAGCGGTGGTGCAGCGCTGGAGTCACCACGGAGCGGGCGATGCCTACCTGGGTCGCCGTTTGGAGCTCCGGAGCGTTGGGCCGCTGCTCCAACATCGTGGAGCTCTGGTGCGGAGAGCTTCCAACGCGGGCGGCGCTGGACAACCTCGCGGAGTCCTGGGGCGCCTTGCAGAGGGTCTACAGCAGCAGTCTCCACCCGGCGCGGCCTACGGACTTTGGAAGCCACCTACTCCGGTAGGAGGGGGCCGACTCTGTGTCCACGCCGCTGAGGACGTCCCGCAACCCCGACGTCGGACTTGTATCATTCCGGCGAGCGGTCCTGGACATCGGGCCGCCCGTAGCTGCAGCTGCGGAGGGCTTACATAGAAACATAGAAAGTAGGTGCGAGAGTAGACCACCAGGTCCGTCGAGCCCGCACCGCCATTCGCTCATGGCTGAACACTAAACAGACACACTTACCCACAAACAGTAGACACAAGACACAGAACACAAGACACTACCCTCCCCTTTATACCGCTATCACCCCTCTCCACCCCAAGAACCTCGTGATCTCCTGGGGGAGGCAAAAAACCGGATAAAAACCCAGGTCCAATTCGGGAAAAAAATCCGGGAAATTCCTCTCCGACCCCAATCCAGGCGATCGACACTTGTCCAGGAGATCACTCAGGTCTTACTATACTTGTGGAGGCCCTGACCACGAGGCCCTGACCACGAGGAACAGTGGAGGAAGAGACCGACTTTGGTGCCTTCCTACACAGTGGGAAACTTTGATTCTGCTGTGTGGGGTTGTTTTATGTCAAATTCTATAGTGTGTTGTGTTCTTTATTTTTATTGTATGGCTGTATGGGAATTTCATTTCACTGTGCCATCTGGCACATGTGACAATTAAATGTATCTTGTATCTTGTATATAGATATAGATATCGATAGAGAGAGAGATAGATATATATATATATATATATATATATATATATATATATATATAGAGAGAGAGAGATACAAACACACACACATACATATATGTGTGTGTGTATATATATATATGTGTATGTGTGTGTAAATGTGTATACACACACACACACATGACCAAGTGCAGACCCGTGTGGTCCGTTCCCCAATACGCGTGTTTGCGGGGGTGGGGCGGCATGCAGCGTCACACACACACTACCCCCCTTGATATTATATTAATATTATTAATTTGCTCCTTTTA
Source organism: Amblyraja radiata (assembly GCF_010909765.2). NCBI lineage: Eukaryota > Metazoa > Chordata > Chondrichthyes > Rajiformes > Rajidae > Amblyraja > Amblyraja radiata. The sequence continues at coordinate 22,937,160 of NC_045969.1, forward strand.
CCCCATAACCCTATCCACTGACGCATAGCCTCCAACTCGCAGGCGCGTCTAGAAGGGGGTAGAGAGTGAGGGCAGACAGAAAATGGGGAGAGACAGAGAGAGAGGCAGAGACAGAAGGGCAAGAGGCAGAGGGAGAGGGGGGTGGAGGGGAGGAGGAGGAGGGTGGGTGATGGGAGGGTGGGGGTGGAGGGGAGAGAGAGATGGGAGTAGGGAGAGGGGGGCTGAGAGGGTGGGGAAGGGAAGGGAGGGGGTGGAGGGAGGGAAGGGAGTGGTGGGAAAGGGGGAGAAGGGAGGGGATGGAGGGAAGGGGGTAGTAGTGGGCTACGAAATGCGGAGACAGAAGCGGCTTCTGACTCTGGAAACCCTCAGCTGGAATGAGCGGGCAGGGGATGGGAGGGGCGGGGCTTCAAGAGCTGCGCCGACAGTGAGGAGAACCTCCTTCAGCGCGTGAGCGATCTGGAGAACAAAGATCCTATAGCTGAGTTGAGCTGTAGAATGTTTGTTCTGCAGAACTTTCTCGATCTTTCTGCGCCTTTTGAAGAACAGGGGGGTGGGTGGGCGAACGTACCTCGTGGAAAACTGTGCATGCGCGTTGACAGCAGCTGCATTAATCCACAGCGGTGGGGGGGCGGGGCATTGTGGGCATTGTGACGTCAGCAGCTGGCAAGCAGCGATTATTATTTTTTTAAAGTGAGTTTTGTGAACAACGTTATTCAAAATCTGGGGAAATAATTGAGCAAATTTAGAGAGGAGTGGATTTCTGAAATCATAAGTTAAATCCCATCCGAAATATGTAAAATTCTTCGCGTTTTTGTGTCTGATTTTCGAGGAGATATGTTTCAAAGGCAAAATCACACACACACGCGCACACACGCACATAACAAACAATGATAGTACAATAATATTCTATGTTGTTCAGAGCTTATTTGTGGTTGTAGTATCTTATAGATAGACACCAAAAGAAGAATTGTCCAATCAGGGTCACATACACAAAAAATTAGAACAGATGAATTAGAAGCAGGAATAGAGCAATTGATGCCTTATGGGCCTATCCCAGTTAGGCGACTTTTTAGGCAATTGCAGGATACTATGCGGTCGCCACATGTTCATGGGTAGTTGCCGTGGAGTCGCCTTCATGGTCGTGAGGAGTTCCCGCATTCTGGCCTCATTATGGTTGCCGCAAACTTTTCAACATGTTGAAAAATTAGCGGCGACCAGAATGAAGCCGCCATGGATAGTAGCGAGAATTCTCATGCCGTAGGTGGGTTGCCAGGAGGTCGAAGATTCTCATAGGTTGTAGCCGGTGCTGACCGGTGAATCTCATTGGGGGAAAAAAACGTAAACAGTAGTTTTCAGAACCAAGGATAACCGACTGGTAATGTTAATGTCCACCGACCTTCACTGCCGTGTATCTCTGGCTTCTTAAAAGTTGTCTCCACTCCGTCACCCCCCCCCCCCCCTTTCCCCCCCTCTTTTAAAGGACTTACTTGATCCTTCCCCTACACTGTGCTTTCACCGTCTTAATTACAGCGCCAACCTTCCTGTTCATCGCGTTCAAGATTTTTCGGGTCCGGCGGCGATGCCGGGTAGGTCGGGTCCGGCGACGATGAACACACCCTGTTCATCGCGGTGTGTGTGTGGCCGGTTTTTCAGTGAAAAATGAGAATTTTGCACATTGCACTAAGATCATCTCTCACTCTTTTTAAATGTTAAAGACATTTAGGTCAAGTCTGCATAATATCTTCCCTCTCCACCCACCCACATTCCAGTCTTCATCAATGTCACTACTAAGGTACTTCTAGCTCCCTGGCCTTTCCTCCTCCTTCAGCTCCATGCTTTATTGCGGCCTATCTGTCCTTTACAGACTTCACCTTACATTTTGGTTGTGAGGATGAAGGGCTGCAGTACTGTCGGCTATCTCTGTCTGGTGGAGGACTTCCTCTTAAGGTTGGTGTGGCCTTAAATTACATGTGAGCAGATGAAATCAGTGGGCATCCATTCTGTGAGAGGGTGCTGGCATTGAGGCCCACAGTAACCTTATAAAGGTTGTGATAAGGTGCACATTGATTTGGTCGGGTCATATCATCTATTTGACTGCATCAATATCAATGTAGCACATAAGAATAATGTCAATTAGTGGAAAACAGTATAAATATTAGTCGACAGGAAGGTGTTTTAGGAGTTAGAGAGAAAAGGTAGAGAGTGCACTCCCCGCCCTCTGTCCTCGACAGGCGACTTATTCATTTGCAACTCATTGATATGCTCTTCTAGTATTGTAAGAATTGTACAGTACTTGTGTTTTAGAAATCCGTTGTAGATAATAACATCTGTAGGAATGGCTCCTCAGAATTTATCAAAAATATAACTACTTTACTGGCTGGAATACCTCTTCCTTGGTTGTGAGGAGGGATTCACGACTCAAAATAGTGACTATTGACACCTAAACCTATCCAGAAAAGAGATGGCTGTAAGTAAATTAATCTTTGATTATAGGTTGATATAGTATAACCTCCCTATTGTGTGGGTACCTGCAGATACTTACAAAAGATGGATATTAAATTCTTGATTTAAGCTTAGGACTCTAGAAGGAGTGCATTGTCATCACGAGTATTCCCAGCCTAATCCATCTTGGCTTTGTCCACTCAGGCCGAGTGCATGTCAGTGACATTTCTGCTGGCTGAATCTGCTCCTATGAAAGCAGTTTACAGGGGGGGGGGGGGGGGGGGGGGCACCGTTTGTGTTGTGAGATCCAAAGCAAGGAAATCCCTCTAACAGAGGAGAAAAGTGCTCAGAAGCAAAATACATATGGTTGATTCTGGGAATTCTAAATAAAAACAGAAAGGTATGGAATTATGTGAGAGTCCAGGCAGCATCTGTGGGGAGAAACAAGATCAATGCTTCAAGTCAGTGACTTGTCATCAGATGGCTTCTGATGAAAAGATTTTGACTGGAAATGTTAGCTGTTTCTCGGCCTGCAGGGGATGCCTGGGCTGGTGAATATTTCCATAACATGTTCAAGTTGCTTTAATGATAAAATAAGTGAGGTCTCTGTCCTTCATCATTACCATTCATTAATTGTTATAGCTCTACATTAATTCTGTGTCTGCTACTTCATGTGTGTGATTGTGTGCCTATTTTCATGTGTGTGCCTTTGTTTACTTGTGTGCATGGGCTTCCCCTCCCTTCTGCTCCTTTTTAAACACTTTTCACAGATACCACCTGACGTGTAGAAATTCTCTGGCATGTCCTGTTTTAGTTTCAGTAATTCTTTGCTGGCAGGAAGGCCGGAAGAATCAATTGCCTTTCTTGTCTTTAACTGATTCTGAGCAGGCCAAGAGAATAACATCCTAGGTCTGTCCATTCTCACAAGTTAATGCCAATTCAGTCTCCCAACACCTGACAAGAGACTCTCTATGCTAATAATAGGTCACTGGATCAACACACGTGAGCTTTGCCAGTGGTCTTGATCCAATGAGTATTGTCATTGACGATAGACACAAAATGCTGGAGTAACTCAGCATGTCATTCCTCTGAGTGTTTGAAACATATCATTTACAATCTTTGAATATCAGGGAGACTTTGTGTTTGGTCCTAGTGGAGTCCCAGATTAAATTTCATAGTTTAATTCATGAAGCAGGTATCTGAACAAAAGAGAATTGTTGGCAATTTAGTTTTGTTCTTTCGTTTTCTTTTATCTGTGTTTAAGATGAATATAAAGTCCTTTGATAAACTAAAATGCCCTTCTTCTTTTCCATAATCACTCCCTACTTCTGTTTGTTCTTTTGCATTGTTCATATCAACATTTATGTTACTGGATTACCAATCCAGAGTTGTGTATTCGAATTCTGCTGGGGCCAGTCTGGGAATTTGACTACTGGCTTTGAACACAAGCTCATATTAGTGAAAGTGGCTATAAAGCTGTTAGGCTGGTATTAAAAACTCATCTGTTTCAAAAAGTCCCCTACTGGTGTGCACTTCAAAAATAATTGTTCCTCATTTTAGGCTTGATTCAAATGGTAGTGCTCTCATATCTAAATTAAAAAGACATGTTCAAGTCCTTAATTTAGAGATTTGGGTGCCCAGCATAAGGCAGACTTTCCCTGGTTGTTTAAAAAAACCTGCAAATAGCTTATTTGTAATACATTCCAACTAATTTGAAACAGAATTGAAGTCAAAAGAATCAGGGAGCACATGCCAAAAATAACACTCTGGCATTTTGGTCACATCTGAGAATGCCTCAGTTTGGTAGAAAGGCATTGATGCTATAGTTTGAAGATTTCTTTGCTGACATCAAATGACAAGGAAAAAGTGAATTATGGGTTTCCTGCTCTATTAGCCTTTAGACATAGAGGGAGGCCAGCTGACTCACTAAATCAATCCCAACTCACGGAGCAATCCATTAGATCCCATCCCATTCCTTCTCTAACTTTTCTGTGTAAGAATTTACAACACATCAACTCAGCAACATGCTGAGGGGACCCATGTCCCTCCCTCACAATGCCCATTATACACAGCTTCCTGTGGGGCAGTTTCTTTATCCCTTGTACTGTCACACTATTTTAGAACATGGTACAGCACAGGAACAGGCCCTTCAACCCACAAGGCCTGTGCCAAACACAATGCTAGGTTAAACTATTCTCATCTGCCTATATGTTATCCATACCTCTCCAGTGCCAGCCGATCCATGTGTCTATCTAAAAACCTCTTAAACGTCATTATTGTATCTGCCTCCCCCACCATCACTCCTGCCAGCAAGTTTCAGGCAAGGTCTACACTTGGACAGCTACATGAATAGGAAAGGTTTACAGGGATATGGACCAAAAATGTGGCCAAATGGTCGGCATGGACGAGTTGGGCCCAAGTCCCTCTTTCTGTATTGTGTGGCTTTATGACTTCACCAATCTCTGTGTAGAAACACTTGCCCCACACATCCCCTTTAAACTTTACCCCTCTCTCATTAAATCTATGCTCCCTAGTCTGTTACATGTCTACCCTGTGTAAAAGATTCTGACTGTCTACCATATCTATGCCTCTCATAATTTTATATCCTTCTATATCAGACCTCACCTTTGCTCCCAATGCTTCAGAGAAGCAAATTCAAGTTTGTCCAACCTCTCCTTCTAGCTAATACATTTTAATCCAGGCAACATTCTGGTAAACCTCCTCTGCACCCTCTCTAAACCTCCACATCCTTCCTGTAATGGAGCAACCAGAACTGCACACAATACTCTAACTGCAGCCTAACAAAGTTTCATGAATAAGGTTAAACTGAAGGACTGTCAGCCCTCTCAGGTCGTTATAATCTGCAGTATTCTGGGGATTCCTTTCCAAGCCATGGTTACTTTATCAGACCTTTGTTTACTTGCTGCTTGTGGGATCTTCCTGTGTGAAAACTGTCCAGTACAATGTTGTTACTATAATACAGCAATGTCTACACATCTAATGTACTTCATTGTTTGAAATTAATTGGGAAATTGCAAAAGCCACTATACAAAAATACTGTGACTTTCTTACTTTATTTAAAATATTTTTTTCATAAAAGTCATATCTTTGCTGCAAGTAAAACAATGACTCAGAAACTCTTTCATGCTTATTTCGGCATTAAGGCATTGTGGAAAATCTTAATTCGGTTTGAGAAAGTGGCATAACAAGTGAATACTTCATTTTCAAGGTTTGCAGGAAAATGTTGATGTCTTGCAATTTCTTGCACAGGAAAATGAGAGAAGGAATGGGATTGATGGGTTGCTCTATGAGTTGGCATTGAGTCAGTAGAGTTATACAGGGTGGAAACAGGCTCTTCGGCCCAACTTGCCCCAACTACACTAGTACATCTGCCTGCTTTTGGTCCATATCCCTCCGAATCTATCCATGTACCTATCTAAAGCTTATTTAACATTATACCTGCCTCAACTATCTCCCCTGGCAGCTCGTTCCATACACCCACCACCCTTGTGATTGAGTGAGTCGCATTGCCTCCCTCTATGTCTGAAGGGTGAAAGTAAAACTGACCTTAGGGCCAACATGCAGAGCAGGAAGGCCATAATGAATGAAACTGCACAAACAGTTTTAAATATCCAAATGTTCTTTGCAATACGCTCATGATTTTCATTTTCAACTTGAAGGTTAAATGCCTTACACCTGTAACTGCATTGTATTTCTTCTTCCCACAGCAAAGTCTGGAGACTAACCTGGCCGGTCTTATCAAGAGGAATAACGAGCTGGAAACACTAATGGGTAGACTAATCCAGACTTGTCAGCATGTAGAGGTGAGTGTGTCCCTGCAATAACATCCAGAAATAAGCCTGTGAACCGCAGTCCTAAATAAAGTCCATACAGATGAGATTTCAAAGCATAAGATAATGTGTGAGGTAATAGCACGAATGACTTTGCAATCCATCAGAAAGTATTAATAGCTTTATATTTTGATAATGTGATCTGTTTGATGGAGGCAACCAACTAGTTTAAGCTTTTAAGGATTTCACAGGGGAATGTGAAGTAAGTCGGAGCTGTTAATGTAATGTAATTTAACAAGTATTAAAGACTTTATGTAAGAATGAGCACAAGATTGGAGGTTTCATATGTTTTAGTTAATGCCTAATGTTCATAATCAAACAAAATTGTTTATCTTCCACATAATTAATATCTAATTTCCAATTAGAAAGGAGTCTATGTGATATGATATTCCAATCTATTATTTTATTTAATGGTCTCCCATTTTAATTTTTTCTATAGTTGATTTCAACGTTACCACATAAATTCTAAACAATCAAAACAAAATCTGCATTGGCTAGAATTACCTTGAGTTTACATTTTAGTCCCCACTTTCCAACCACCTCTCTTTATTCCTACAGTTCATATGAACATGAGCAACAAGAACAGGCCATTTGATCTTTCAAGCTTGTTCTAGCATTATGTAAGATCATGGCAGATCTAATTTTGGCTTCAGTTCCATTTTCCTTCTTGTTCCCCATAGTTTTTAACTCCTTTAGAAAATCTGACCAGATCGCCCATTAATATAGTCACTGATTATGCCCCCACAGCACTCCGGGGCAGAGAATTCCAATGGTTTGTGAATCAGTGAGAGAATAAATTCTTCATTTGTCATCAAATACGTGACCTCTTATTCTGAAACCCTGGTTCTAAATTCCCTTATCAAAGAAACATCCGTGCAAGACCCCTCAGAATCTTACACATTTCAATAAAGTAATTTCTATTTCTTCTAAGCCCAAATGATTATGGGTCTAACCTGCTGAATCTTCCTTCATACACCAACTCCTTCATCTCAGGAATGAACCTTGTGAACCTTCTCTGCACTGCCTCCATTACAGCCATACCTCTCATCAAATTAGAGAACAAAAACGATACACAGGATTCAGGTGTGGTCCTACCATAGCCCTGTACAACTGCTCAGGACTTCCTGATGTGTATACTCCAAACCTTGCAATAAAGTTCAGCATTTCATTTGCCTGCCTGATTTACTTGTACCTTTTTGCCAATTTCCATACATGAAAACACTGAGCTCTAGGATCATTTTGTAGTACTTCAGCAACTCAATGATAATCTGTTTATTTATTCTTCCATACCCACTGGATAAACTCATATTATACTTAAAACACTCGATTTTGTTTTACTCTAAAGCTTTAAATCTTGTTCAGGTTCTTATGTTTTACTTTGTATGATCTTGTCTCCCCGGTTCTCTGCCGTCTGTTGATATCTCTGTTTGATTTCTGGTTTATCCTGATCAGCCAGTATTTTTGGATAATTTCCTGTTAGGGCACATTCTATAGATTTTCTGTTCTGTATGGTACCTAGGTGGACCCCAGGGAACCTTTCTACAGGAATTCATTGCCACTATCATGTTCCTTTCCCTTTCTCCCAACTTATCTCCCTCCTGGTTCTCTTGCTTAAGGTGCCAGCCTATTTTTTTTTAGGTTGGGCCCCTTTTAGTTGTCTGTATCAGTGAGGAATTACCTGGTATTGATCGGGCCTGTAAGTAAATTCTGAGGTGACAATTGGGTTGCCTGTTCACATTCCCTCTACAGGTGTGGTAACCGACAGTGTGGTAAGCCCTTGTCTCCCTGGAGACAAGGGCTTAATTAGGAAAGGAAAAATAGATTATGAAAGAAAACTGGCAGGGAACATAAAAACTGACTGCAAAAGTTTTTATAGATATGTGAAAAGAAAGAGATTAGTTAAAACAAATGTAGGTCCCTTGCAGTCAGAAACAGGTGAGTTGATCATGGGGAACAAGGATATGGCGGACCAATTGAATAACTAGTTTGGTTCTGTCTTCACTAAGGAAGAGAACTAATCTGCCGGAAATAGCAGGGGACCACGGGTCAAAGGAGTTGGAGGAATTGAGTGAAATCCAGGTTAGTCGGGAAGTGGTGGTAGGTAAATTAAATGGATTAAAGGCCGATAAATCCCCAGGGCCAGATAGGCTGCATCCCAGAGTACTTAAGGACGTAGCTCCAGAAATAGTGGATGGATTAGTGATAATCTTTCAAAACTCTTTAGATTCTGGAGTAGTTCCTGAGGATTGGCGGGTAGCTAATGTAACCCCACTTTTTAAGAAGGGAGGGAGAGAGAAAACGGGGAATTACAGACCAGTTAGTCTAACATCGGTAGTGGGGAAACAGCTAGAGTCAGTTATTAAAGATGGGATAGCAGCACATTTGGAAAGTGGTGAAATCATTGGACAAAGTCAGCATGGATTTACAAAAGGTAAATCATGTCTGACGAAACTTATAGAATTTTTCGAGGATGTAACTAATAGCGTGGATAGGGGAGAACCAGTGGATGTGGTGTATCTGGACTTCCAGAAGGCTTTCGACAAGGTCCCACATAAGAGATTAGTTTACAAACTTAAAGCACACGGCATTGGGGGTTCAGTATTGATGTGGATAGAGAACTGGCTGGCAAACAGGAAGCAAAGAGTAGGAGTAAACGGGTCCTTTTCACAATGGCAGGCAGTGACTAGTGGGGTACCGCAAGGCTCAGTGCTGGGACCCCAGCTATTTACAATATATATTAATGATCTGGATGAGGGAATTGAAGGCAATATCTCTAAGTTTGCGGTTGACACTAAGCTGGGGGGCAGTGTTAGCTGTGAGGAGGATGCTAGGAGACTGCAAGGTGACTTGGATAGGCTGGGTGAGTGGGCAAATGTTTGGCAGATGCAGTATAATGTGGATAAATGTGAGGTTATCCATTTTGGTGGCAAAAACAGGAAAGCAGACTATTATCTAAATGGTGGCCGACTAGGAAAAGGGGAGATGCAGCGAGACCTGGGTGTCATGGTACACCAGTCATTGAAAGTGGGCATGCAGGTGCAGCAGGCAGTGAAGAAAGCGAATGGTATGTTAGCTTTCATAGCAAAAGGATTTGAGTATAGGAGCAGGGAGGTTCTACTGCAGTTGTACAGGGTCTTGGTGAGACCACATCTGGAGTATTGCGTACAGTTTTGGTCTCCAAATCTGAGGAAGGACATTATTGCCATAGAGGGAGTACAGAGAAGGTTCACCAGACTGATTCCTGGGATGTCAGGACTGTCTTATGAAGAAAGACTGGATAGACTTGGTTTATACTCTCTAGAATTTAGGAGATTGAGAGGGGATCTTATAGAAACTTACAAAATTCTTAAGGAGTTGGACAGGCTAGATGCAGGAAGATTGCTCCCGATGTTGGGGAAGTCCAGGACAAGGGGTCACAGCTTAAGGATAAGGGGGAAATCCTTTAAAACCGAGATGAGAAGAACTTTTTTCACACAGAGAGTGGTGAATCTCTGGAACTCCGTGCCACAGAGGGTAGTTGAGGCCAGTTCATTGGCTATATTTAAGAGGGAGTTAGATGTGGCCCTTGTGGCTAAGGGGATCAGAGGGTATGGAGAGAAGGCAGGTACGGGATACTGAGTTGGATGATCAGCCATGATCATATTGAATGGCGGTGCAGGCTCGAAGGGCCGAATGGCCTACTCCTGCACCTAATTTCTATGTTTCTATGAACATATGGCAATACTCTCTGAATTAATATATTTGAGTGTCATGTGTGATTCCCCAGCTTACTTTATTCACAGGCTCACCTTTCCGTACCAAGAACTGTGAAATGCAGGAAACACTGAGCAAGGCAAGCAGCAACTGTGGAAAGAGAGTTAACGTTTCAGATCAAAGATTCTTCATCGAAACTGAGAAAAAGTGAAAATAAGTTAGTTTTGAATTGCAGAGAGTGAGAGGAATAGATGCATAAAAGAAAAGGAATATCTCTGACAGAGTGAGATCAGGGTTGCCATGGTGATAATCAATCAATGAAGTTATCTGCTAACGGATTAAATATGACAGTTAAAGAGAATTACATCATGGTCAGTTTTTAGAAGCTAGAACACAGCAAAGTACAGCACAAGAACAAACCCTTCAGTCCACAATGTCTGCCGAGCTAAACTTGCCTCCACACGATTCAAGTCAAGAGTGTTTTATTGTCATATGTCCCTGTTAAAACAATGAAATTCTTACTTGCTGCAGCACAACAGAATATGCAAACATAGTATGATATGACTAACGAGAGAGAGAAAAGAAAAGCTCAATGTGTATATGTACACATTTGCACAACATACCTATATATATATATATATATTATATATATATCTCAAACAAAACAGTGCAACAATAATAAATATAGTCTATTGTAGTTCAGAGCCTATATGAGGTTGTAGTGTTTAATAGCCTGATGGCTGTAGGGAAGAAGCTGATCCTGAACCTGGATGTTACAATTTTCAGGCTCCTGTACCTTCTTCCCAGTGGCAGTGGTGAAATGAGTATGAGGCCAGGATGGTGTGGGTCTCTGATTTTACTTCGGAGTCACGTGAGTGACTACGTGAAGAACCCGCTCAGTGCGCAGGCGCGGCATTACGCCAGCAGTGCAACAGCGGCTGCCACGGGAGTTAGGCTCTCCCGCTACAGAATGAACCGGACCGTCAGGCAGAGAAAAAGGCTCTGGAACAAAACTGTCCCCCGTTCAAGGAGGAACGTTTTTCCGTCGGGGAGGGGGGCAGCAACAGGCGGTAGGAGCGTTACCCGGTGTTCCTCTAATTCCCCGACACCGTGCCGAGGCCAGCCCGCTAGCACCTGAGCAGCGGGCTGGATGCATAGCCACTCGAGAGGCATCCGGCAGGTGTTCCCGATTTCGGACGGGACGTCTCTCCACCTGCACGGGGGGAGAGAGAGCCGCCTGAGCCGCTGGAACGGCTCACGGTGCAGGTGCCTGCGAGACGCGCTGCTTGAGGGGCGCTCTCGCTACTACCAGGCACAAAAGCTCCAGAAGAAGGCGGTAGAAACAATTACCGGGCGCTCCGCTATCCCCATCACCGCGCCGAGCCCAGTCCCGCTAGTGCCTGAACTACGGGCTGGATGTCTAGCCATCCGAACAGGCATCCGGCCGGTGGCGTCCGATTCGTCGGACGGGGACATGTCTCCACCTAAATGGAGGAGAGACAGCCGCCTGAGCTGCATCCAACAGCTATTGGAGCAGCTCCAGCGAGATGCGCAGAAAGAGCGCTCTCGCGGAGGGAGGTCAGGCACCCCCTCCACAGTGTTTCATGCACTGCCCTCTGCTCCCTCATTACTGGAGGCTAGCATTGGTGACCAGGGCTGGGCTGGTCTGGAACAGGGGCAGGCGGACGAATTCGGGAGTATGCCAGGGGTGCAGGAACATGAAGAGCTGTTGGGTGTGATGGACCGCTTGTAGCAACCCCACGGGCTGGAGCACCGCTGGAACCAAGAATGGCGGCCAGCATCAACCATTACTGGAAAAGGTACTCGCTGAGGTGCTGAAACAACACACAGCACCAGAAAACTGTGAGGCCCTCAAAGTAAAAAGTGTCAACAGCCAAATCTGGGGGCATGTGGGGTCACACGTCCGGACCCAAGAACTCAAGCTACAGCGGATCCTAAGGCTCCTGACGTCGGCCATCACAGCCTTTGCTCGTTCCGTGGAGACCACGGAGATGGATACCTGCCAGCAGGATGTGCTGGCATTAATGTGTACCACACAATTTGAGACAATATCCGGAGGGAAACATAAGACCTGCCCTCAATCCCAAATTTGCTGGCTTGTGTAAAGCCCCAGCTGCGGAGACGGACGCGCTGCTATTTGGGAAAGATTTCAATAAAAAACTGAAGGAGATGCAGGAAGCATCAAAAACCTTCGGCCTATGAGGGCAGGCCCCAGGACGAGCAAACCAAGACCTCCGATACCCAAGCGGCAGCACCCCACGGCATCCACCAGTCGACGTCCGCAATATGGGACTGGTGAACGCTTGGGGCCCGCACATTATCCCCAAAGATCTTTTTAGATCAGGGCCCGCAGCGGACCATCTGGAAAATGCGCCTCCCCCCCAACATCGCCAGCACGTCAGAACAAAATCTTCAGGAAAATGAAGAAACAGAATCGCCAATAACCATGGAGGTAGGTGGGTCTGGTCCCTACCAGCATATAGAGAATAAGGGTGCTTTATTAACAGGGGGGAGATTACACTTGTTTAAAGAAGCATGGGGTATGGTCACGAGTGACAAGTATATACTCAACAGCATTAGTGGATATAAAATACAATTCATGTCAGAAAAAAAAACCCGCCGCCAGTTCAACAATGGCCCCAAAGGGTATTTCTCCCTCCGTCAAAGAGAAACGTGAGGGACAAGCTGAACTGGTGAGACTTATCACAAAGGGGGTCATCGAAAAGACCAAACATGAACCTTTGGAATTTGTATCGAATATATTCACTAAAACCAAAAAAGATGGTGGCTGTCGCATCATCATTGACTTAACATCACTAAACAAATTTGTTAAGTATATACATTTCAAAATGGAGACATATGTTACTGCCAAACAACTGAATTCCAAAGGACACTTCATGGCAAGCATTTATCTTAAAGATGCTTACTATCTAGTACCCATATACAAGGATCATCGTAGATAACTAAAATTTATCTGGATGGTACAAAGCATTGCCCTATGGGCTAACTTCAGCCCAAGATTATTCACCAAAATATTGAACCCAGCCATGGCAATACTAAGAAAACAAAAACATATTGTCATGGCATATCTGGAGGATATTCTGATAGTAGGGAAAATGATGGAATTGGCTGTGGCAGCAGTATCAGCTACAAAACAGCTCCTCGAAACTCTGGGGTTCGTCCTACATCCAGATAAATCTAAGTTGAAGCCATCCACTATCATGGTCTACCTGGGCTTCACAATTAACTCAGTCCATATGACTGTTACCTTGCCAAAGGCAAAAATGGTTGAATTAGCACAATCATGCAACAATTTAATGGTCAATGAGCGACCAACTATTCGACAAGTAGCAAGAGTAATTGGGGAAATGGTAGCAGCATTTCCGGCTACACAATTCGGACCTTTGCACTATCAAAAAATTTACAGAGAGCAAAGGTACAGGCAATAAAACGACATACAGGTCACTATGACCGTGTCATGAACTTACCCACTGAAGCAATATCAGAGCTACAGTGGTGGGCAGAAAACGTTTGGCATAGTTTCAGCCCTATCTTTATCACTAACCCTACTTTAGTTATTCAAACAGATGCCAGTGCTCAAGGCTGGGGAGCGACTAACTCCATATCCAGCACAAGTGGTAGATGGACTAAACTAGAGTCATCATTACTACTTACACTGGGCATTAACTATTTAGAGATGTTGGGCGCCTTTTATGGTTTAAAAGCTTATGTATCTAATATGCAGCACTTGCATGTTCGGTTACAAATTGATAAATACTACGGTGATGGCTTATATTAACCATATGGGTGGCATAAAATCATTATCATGCGACAAATTGGTCAACATGATTTGGCAATGGTGTGTCGAAAGACATATTTGGCTATCAGCTACTTACCTACCAGGTAAGCTAAACACCCATGCCATAAGAAAATTAAACGCCTGGGTTGCAAGTTTGAACAGACCTTACCTGGAACTGGGATTGTCCAAACAAACCATCACCACCATGTCGGCATCCCTTCGAACATCCACCAAGAGGCAGTACTTAACCAGCATCAAAAAAGGGAGAAGTACTGCCAGGAAACAGGGACAACATACGCAACAGCTACAGCCACCAACATACTGGAGTTCCTGGCCTATCTACACCACGATGTAGGGATCAGCTACAGTGCCATCAACACAGCGCAGAGTGCTCTTTCTGCTTATCTCAAACCAGCGCCAGGACAACAGGCGATGGGATCCCATCCACTGGTGGTAAAACTGATGAAGGGCATTTACAATATCAAGCCCTAAGCCCAGGTATACCCATATTTGGGATATCAGTGTGGTCCTGACATATCTCAGGGAATGGCCACCAGCCAGATCCCCCGGCCTCGAGCAAGCTACACTAAAGACGCTCATGTTGATGGCACTTGTATCCGCTCAGAGGGTCCAGTCACTACACCTATTGCGACTGGACAACATGATCACAGCTCCAGACCAGATCTGTCGTTATCCAGCGACTGGTCAAACAGAGCAGACCAGGAACACCTAATCCAGTCGTGGCTTACCCACCAGAACCACGGTTATGTGCCATGACCCACCTACTATCCTACATAGACACAACCAGAATATTCGAGGGAGATGAAAAGCCTTGTGGGTCAGTCACAAAAACCTTATGGTGGGGTACGAGCCAAACCATTGCGAGATGGCTCAAGCAGGTGCTAGAAACTGCTGGGATAAACACTAACATGTACAAATTTTATTCCACCAGGGCAGCATCCATGTCGACGGCTAAAGAATGGACATGCCTATAGACCACATCCTGGCTACAGCAGGATGGTGGGGGGGGGGGGAAAGACCGTTCAGAAATTTTATAATAAGCCGTTGGCAAAACCTGGTTTATTTGCAGTAAAGATTTACGAAATGCAAATATTTAATTTAAGCCCAGGGGAGCAACTTAATTCTTTGTTGTTATTGTTTAAAAAATACCATTGTGTTTTTCTACAAATAGACTCATTGGTTGATTACGATAACACTTCCTCCCTCAAGAACTTCGGCAGTGAGTGAAATGAAACTGTTACACGGTTTGAAATCACAGAGCTTTGAAATCTTCACGTAGTCACTCACGTGACTCCGAAGTAAAATAGTAAGATTAAACGAGAACTTACCAGTTTGAAGTTTGATCTGTATTTTATGAGGAGTTACGATGAGGGTATTACGTGCCCTCCGCTCCCACCCTCATTATATGGATCAAACTAATAAATTGATGTCTCCTTATCTTTACTATGTTTACTTCAAAATAACTGTGTCTATCTGTGATTCCACACCGCTGCTTGGAAGTATGCCGCGCCTGCGCACTGAACGGGTTCTTCACGTAATACCCTCATCGTAACTCCTCATAAAATACAGATCAAACTTCAAACTGGTAAGTTCTCATTTAATCTTACTATTATGTTGGTTGCCTTTTTGAGGCAGCGACTCCGATAAATCCCTTCGATGGTGGGGAGGTCAAAGTCGGTGATGGACTGGGCAGTGTTCACAACTTTTTGCAGTCTTTTCCGTTCCTGGACGTTCAAGTTGCCGAACCAGACAATGATGCAACCAGTCAGTATGCTTTCTACTGTACACCTGTAGAAGTTCAAGAGAATCCTCTCTAACAAAACAAATCTCTGTAATCTTCTCAGGAAGTAGAGGCACTGATGTGCTTTCCTTATAAATGCATCCGTGTGCTGGGTCCAGGAAAGATCATCGGAAATATGCACGCCCAGGAATTTGAAGTTTCTGACTCTCTCCACCATCGTCCCATTGATATAAACAGGATTGTGGGTCCTCATCCTTACTCTTCCAAAGTCCACAATCAATTCTTTGGTTTTACTGAAATTGAGAGCCAGGTTGTTGTGCTGGCACCATTTGGTCAATTGGTCGATCTCACTTCTATATTCTTATTGCCATCTGTAATTCGTCCCACTATGGTGGTGTCATCGGCGAACTTGATGATGGAGTTCGCACTATGTCCGGCTACACAGTCATGAGTATAGAGTGAGTAGACCTCCATTCCCTGCATATCCACTTTCATGTCTATAATCCCTTTAGATGTCATTATCCTATCTACCTCAACTACCACCCCTGATAGCATGTAACAGACACCCACCTTTCACTGTGTTAAAAAATCTTGCCAGAGACATCTCTTTTAAACTTTGCCCCTTTCACCTTAAATCTATGCCCTCTAGTCTTTGACATTTGCACCTGGGAAAAGGCTGTGCTAAAGGCTTGCATGAATTGGTTATTAGCTGGAAGAGACTGGTGAATAGCACACCAGCAAGTGTAAATGTACCTGCTGTGTCTGCTAATAAAAAAAGCAAGCAGATTTATTTCAGTTCTCCAACCTACACTTGCCAAATAGTTCAATTGCACAGCCCTTTTTTTTTTCAGCAATATGCAATTGAAAATACATTTATTTCAGAATACAAAGATTTCCTGGTTCGATCCATATACCATATTCCCTTACAGCATAAAATGTTACTATTTGGCCCATCAAATCTAGGCTGGTTCACAGGGCATTTTAATTCCCCAGTAATTTTCTCTGATACCAATTTTCCCCACATTCCCAACATATCCCTCAGATTGTATTACTTACCCACACACTGGGGGTGATTTACAGAAGCCAGTTAACTTACTGATCCAAACCTGTAAACCTTTCCTATCCTGTCCGTGCACCTGTCCACGTACCATATACTCACCACTCTCAGTGAAAAAGGTTTCTATTGCATCTTTTTCCACTCACCTTAAAATCTATGTCCTCTGGTCCTTGATTGCTCTACCCCTGGCAAAAGACCTTGTGTATTCATCCTATTTATTCCCCTTATGATCTTATACACATCTATACAATCATCCCTCCGCCTCCTACGCTACAAGGAATAAAATCTTAGCATGCCCAGTCTTCCCCTACAGCTCAGGCCCTGGAGTCCTGGCAACACCCATGTAATCTTCTTTGCACACGTTCTAGTTCAATAACATGCTTCCTATAGCAGGATGACTCATGTACACACATTCCTCCATTTGCATGTTGTGATTGATTCACAGGACAATGTGGTTTTAAGCTCTGGTAGACAAAAGCTGGAGTAAATCAGTGGGACAGGCAGCATCTCTGGAGAGAAGGAATGGGTGACATTTCGGGTCGAGGCCTTTCTTCAGACTCGTGACATTTTGGGTTGAGACCCGTCTCCAGACTTAAACTCTTTGCATCCACCTGCAAGTATTAAGAACAACACCTTAACTTTAGGTGACTATTTCTTTGTAACAGAATCTGCCCATCCCTGCCTTTATGGGCGTAGTCTTATTTTGTTTGTATTGTCTGACCTGCTGGGTATATCCACAGCTTTGCTGTTGGCACACATTGTACAGGCAAAGCAAACCTGATCCTAACTGTTCCATTAGCTTATAAGATCTCACCCTGTGAGATATATTCCCCTTGTCCTACCATTCCATCCCCTACCTTGTCTACTACGGAAAACGGAGTTGTTTACTCTCTGAAGACAGGCACAAAAAACTAGAGTAACTCAGCGGATCAGGCAGCGTCTCTGGGGAAAAGAATAGGTGACATTTCGGGTCGAGACCCTTCTTCCGACTGAGAGTCAGGGGAGAGGGAAACGAGAGATGTGAAAAGGTACATAGAACAAATGAGGGAAAGGTATGAAAAAGGACAAATCAAAGCCAGCAATAATGATCAAGGAAAGGTGGAGCCCACAGTGGTCTATTGTTGAATGTGGAGAAGGTGATAACGAGTTATTCAAACAGTGAAACTCAGCAGGATAACAGTGAAATGAGGGCAACGTCTAGGGTGGGGGAGGGACGGGAATAAGGGATGCAAGGGTTACTTGTTTCTCCTAGTTCTGACAAAACATCTTCGACCTGAAACATTGACCGTTTCTCCGGTTGACAATCTGAGTGTAATCATCTTCATTGTTTGTATTTCAGAGGCTGATTAGTTTGTGGTGGGAACTGCTATAGCCAGAGATCGGTGTTTAGTGACAAGGGTGATGTTGGCTGGGCCCTCCATCCCTGACCCTGGGATCTGGGACTCTACTGTCACCTGTAGACTGGGATGAGTGACTCTACTGTTGTTCCATCTCATTGCTTGCTGAAAGTACCTTAAAGATTCCCAGGAGTTTGCACAGGAAGCTCATGCTGAGGTAGTCTTCTGCTTGCTTTGGGGTCCTGCAGAATCCTAGGCCTTTATGTTGATAGGGTGACTATGTCACGTTGGTTATGTGAGTATAAGGCAGCATGCTCTATGCAGAACAGTGGCAGCCTTGACACCAATGTATGGAGGGCACATACAGTCCCAGGTCTAAAGCCCACCCCAAGTGCACTTGCAGGAATTGAGGTGCCAATATTGTCGGTTGTGGGGGAACCGATGCACAAAAGGAAATCGTACAGCGTAAGGTGGAATCTGTGGTGGAGACAGCATCGAATTGCAAATGAGGACCTTTCATAGGCATGTGTCATTCTTTTGAATAACTCTGAATTTTTAGCATAACTTAATGCACATTCATAGTAAATGTATTTAAAACATCCCCCAGCGTATGGAAATCAGCCTCATCCTTCCTTTGGATTATCATGCACATTTGCAGCAGATCCCCAGGAGAAGCTATGAGCACTAATACTTATTCACAAATGTCCCAATACAGGGCTCGGTGTCACACTCCATCAGTAGATAAAAGTATGATGAATGAAATAAATTCCACTACTAATACGTTCTGCTGGAATTTGATTACACTGTTCGAGATAAGAAATGTAATTCTATTCCCAGCTAAAGAAGGAATGCATCCTATCTTAACCACCTTATCTGATACCATAAGGGATCCTTGATCATGTGCATCAAGGTCCCTTTGTTCCTCCGTACTTACATAGATACATAGAAAATAGGTGCAGGAGTAGGCCATTCGGCCCTTCGAGCCAGCATTCAATGTGATCATGGCTGATCATCCACAATCAGTACCCCGTTCCTGCCTTCTCCCCATATTTCTTGATTCCGCTAGCCCAAAGACATCTCTCAAGCTCTCTTTTGAATGCAACCAGTGAGTCGGCCTCCACTGCCTTCTGAGGCAGAGAATTCCACAAATTCACAACTCTCAGGGTACTTCCCAGGGTCCTAGCATTCACTGTGTAGCCGTATTAGTCCTCCCAAAATACCGCACCACTCAAATTCCCTCTACCATTGCTCTGCTCATATAATTAATTTATCAATAGCATTCTGTCGCCAAAGCCGACCCAGATTCACATCCAGATTGTTAATGCACAGTACCCTCCATAATGTTTGGGACAGACCCATTATTGATTTATTTGCCTTATTAAAGGCTGTTTCTATACATCCTGATTTCACCGTGTAGAAATTACAGCTGTGTTTATACATAGTTCCCCCCCCCATTTCAGGACACCATAATGTTTGGGCCACATGGCTTCACAGGTGTTTGTAATTGCTCAGGTGTGTTTAAATGCCTCCTTCATGCAAGTAAAAGAGAGCTCTCAGCACCTAGTCTTTCCTCCAGTCTTTCCATCACATTTGGAAACGTTTATTGCTGTTTATCAACACGAGGGCCAAAGTTATACAAATGAAAGTCAAAGAGGCCATTATGAGACTGAGAAACAAGAATAAAACTGTTAGAGACCCTGTGCGGACGTGGCGTCGAAGGACGAGAAGCCGAAGCAAAAAAGTGGAAGCCAAATAACCGAACAGAAACGAAGCCTAAACGCCAACTAACCGAAAGGGTGGGACGCCTAAATGCAAACTAACCAAAAGGGCAGACGCCTAAAAGCCAACTAACCGAAAGGCTGCATCGCCTAAAAACAAACTCACCGAAAGGCTGCTCTGCCAAAACGGCAACTAACCGAAAGCCTGCGTCACCTCCAAGGCAACTAACCGAATGTCCGCTTAGCCGAAAAGTCAAAGGGTCAGAATAAGGGACAAATCCCTGACGGCAATTCGTTGACTGACTCGCCCGTGGTTGGGTGAATTATGAGTTGGCCCGGGTGCTAGAAGGCAAACAAAGCCCAGCCGGCGGGCCAGCTGCGGAGTTTGCACACAACGTCGCATGCAAAATCCGGCACCCCATCCAACTCATGAACCGGTGATCGACCATGAGAAGGGGTGGTGGTGTCGGCGGTAAGTGAAGGTCCGAAGGTCGAACTGCTGGCTGGGCTGCTGACCGACAAGGCCATGGGCGAGGCGCTGATGCTGCACTCCATGGACTGCACTACGTCAGGACGGGTGAGGTGGGGCCGGACACGGCGCTCCGACCCGACAGTCCCCTCGACCCGAGTAGTAGCAGTCAAATACGGGACAAGCAGTCCCGTATGGGACAAACCTACCTCCACAGCTGATGACAGAAGAATTCTCTCTATAATAAAGAAAAATCCCCAAACACCTGTCCGACAGATCAGAAACACTATTCATGTGTCAGGTGTGGATTTGTCATTGACCACTGTCCGCTGAAGATTAACTTATATCAGAGTGATGGCAAGAGCAAAGTATGGAGGAGAGCTAGAACTGCCCAAGATCTAATGCATAATACCTCATCTGTGTTAGACTAACTGGCCTATAATTTGCCAGCTTATCCCTCCTGCCATTCTTGAGTAAAGGCACCATATTTGCTGTCTTCCTGCCATCTCTTCTGTGGCCAGAGAAGGTTTGAAAATTTCTTCAGAACCCCATAAGTCTCCTCCTTCCTAGCATGGCACACATCTCTTCGGGTCCTGGGGAGTCTTCCAGTCTTTAAGTCCACCAAGGCATCTCATAGGTTTCAAGGTCAGTTTATTGTCACATGTACCAATTAAGGTTCAGTGAAATTTGAGTTACCATATAGCCATACTAAGTGAAATGTAACAAGACACATAACCAAATAAAAATTAACATAAACATCCATCACAGTGGATTCCACATTCCTCACTATGATGGATGGCAATAAAGTTCAAACTTCTTCCTCTTTGTTGTCCCATGGTCGGGGCAGTCAACATCCAGTCAGTGCGATCAAAGCCCCTGCAGCTGACAATCGAAGCCCCCATCGGGGTGATCGAAACTCCCGCGACGGGGCAGTTGAAACTCCCTCAGCGGCATGGAGCTCCCGAGCCACCTCTTCTTACAAGAGACCGCGGGCTTCACGATGTTAAAGTCCACAGGCCCCGCGTGGGGGTTGTAGCTTCGATCCCTGGCAAAGGGATCGTAAACTCCGCGATGCTAAATTCCCGCAGACTCCCGCGGATTGGAGTGCCGAAAGGCCGCCAACTCCACGATGTTAGGCCGCTGTGGGGATGTCCGATACAATACGGAAAAAAAAAATCACATCTCCGTCGAAGTAAGAGATTGAAAAAAAGTTTCCCCCACCCCGCACATAAAACAAACCAAGGAACACTAAAACATACTTTTTAACACATTATAAAAATGACAAAAAGAAGAAAGGAGAGACAGACTGTTGGCGAGGCAGCCACTGCTGATGGCACCACCCAGGTTCTCCTTTTTAATGTTAATTAATCCCAGGAAATCATTGTCCCCTCCCTGAATTGACAGCCTGTGCCCTTTTTCCATTGTAAGCACAGATGAGAGTATTTTTTAAGACCTCACCTACAACCGCTGGCTCTGTGCATAGATTGTCATTCTGGTCCCTAATGAGCCCAACATTTGCACTGTTTACCCTCTTGTCCTTAATATGCATCTAAAGTTCTTTGGGATTTTCCTTTGCCTTGCCCACTGATGCTGCCTCTTTCCCTTCCTAATTGCTTTTAACATACCTACCCCTCCTGCACTGTCTGTACACTTGCAGGGATCCTTCTGTTTTCAGTTGTCCTTACCCATGATATCCCATGACATCCATGATGCCTGCTGCTGTCATCTTTCATTCTTGCGGAACGAAGTTGGCTCTGAACTATTTGTTGTTTCATTTTGGAATCACTCCAATTGTTTGCATGTAGATTTACCTGGAGGTAGCTGATTACTGTCCATCTCTGGTAGATCCTGTCTTAACATATTGAAATCAGCCTCTTCCCAAATTCAGACTTCATTTAAGAACCGTCTTTGTCCTACTCTATCACTACCTTGAAATTTACAGTGCTACGTAGTCACTGTTGCCAAAATAGTCCCTCACAGACACTGCTATTACTTGCTGGCTGCATTCCCAAAGATTAGTCCCAGTGCTGTACCTTATCTGCATACTGACATAAAAAGCTGTCCCAGATGGTCTTTAAGAATTTCTCCCCTCTTTGAAGCGTTCCACACTTTGGCAACTCCAGTTGGGGAGATTAAAATCTATTATTACCCAATTACTTCTCTGTGACTTGCCTCCATCTATCTAGTGCCTGCAGGTTTGGAGGCTTCGAGCAAGGGACTCCAGCAAAAAGGAATACCTTTTTGCTGTTGCAACAGGTAGTACCATTGATTTTAAAGTTATCATTTCCACAGATGCAACACAGTGAGGGTTAATCGGAAATCCAAATTCAAAATCCAGGCTATTGGCAACATTTAGCTTAAAGCAATGTGTAAAGCAGATGTGGAAAAGGATGTGGGCTTCAAATGTAATCTGAGACAACAGCTTCTTACAAAGGCCTGGTATCTGGCACAGAACATGCATTAATATTCTCCTCTGCTTTGCAATCCAATGAAAATAATCTCAAACCTGTGCAACAAAAACTGCAATTGGAAGCATGGCTCCAGTTTGCTGCATTAATCTTGAACCCTAGAAAATAAATTAGGGATGTTCTGGTGGATAATGTGGACAGGATGCTTAAACAGCAGTAGGACTGAACAATCTGTTTAAGTACAAAGTTAAAACTACAACAACTGGTAATTATACGGTACCTTTAATGTGACAAGGAATTTGAACTTGGTGTAATCAGACAGGGGTGGGCTCCGAGGCATGTAAAATGGGTGACCCCAAGTTCAGTGGTGGAGTATGTTCTAAAGACTATATCAGAAGAGGACAGAGACTTGCTGACATTGAGACAAGCTATTTGAAGGCAGTGAGGGGGCAAAGGGAATCCTGCATGGACAAGAGGTGCAGAGAAGAAGGGGAAGGAAATTACAGAGCAAGGAAGGAGGATTAGAATGTCAAGGGAGGGTGAGACCAGGGATGAATTTGTACATGAGGCTGATAATTCTACACTGGACAAGGAGCCAGTGTGGGCCAGCAAGCACAAGGGCGATAGGTAAAGAGAATCAAAAAACTGCAGATGCTGAAATCTGTTGCAAGAATAGAAAACAATGGAAACACTCAGCAGGCTGCAGCATCAATGGGGAGGGAAAAACCGGAAATATTTACTTTTTTTTCCCCCGCAGAGGATTCCTGACCTACTGAGTTTTTCCAGCATTTTTCTGTTTTTATGTACCGGGGTAAAGAGGCATGCTGGGGCAGAATTTGTGAAGTAGATGTTGGATGAAATCAGGCACGTGCCGTCAGGGTAGTTAAGGTGGGCAGTGCCTACACTGAATATAATTATAAAATGGTGACTATTAAATATAATAGTAAAGGCATGGGAGAAGTATGCTTTCCTAAGAGGTTGATCTCTTAGGTAGGCATAATTCTCCTGAGCCTTTCATCCGCGGTACATTTAACACACGGAAGTATGTGCTACTCACGCGCCGTCAACGCTGCTTCAAACCATCAGCGGCAACGGTCTATAAAGCAGCTGAAATTCTGCCTTTACACCAGTGGACTGCATGCGTGCATGTGCTGTGCAGCGCACTGCAAGTTTCTTTTAAAAGCCGACTGACAGCTCACCGGGATGAGAACAATCTGTGCATGCGCGGTTTTCAAGATTTTTTTAAAAGCCGACTGACCAAAGATACTGACTGCCTACCCTGACTAATTGCTCACGGCACGTGCCTGGATGAAATAGATGATGGAAGATAAATGGTCAGTCAGGCAAGGATGGGAGGAGGTGACTACAGTTGGGATGAGATTTTCAGTGATGGATAGCTGGAGATAAGGAATGGCTGCTCATGTATAACCAATACATTTCATTCTAACTCGTATCAATGGGTAGAAAAGGTTTTACAGGAGATATCGTCAGCCCTGAAACATCCACCAGTTAATCTTAGTCCAAGCCATATGAAACTCAATGGAAGTGCCCAACAGGCAGTATGTAAAAGTTCTAAATAATCCTTTCATCTGCTTTGATTATTCAATAAATTTAAATTCTACCCCTAATGGAATGAAAAATTCCAGTTTTTGGAGATATTAATATGTTGATGAGGGCAACATCTTTTCTTGAAACTGCAGTACATGGTGACCAGATGTGAACCATCTCTGATACTGTTGGCAGAAAGATGAACACATCTGGTTGGGCTTCCCGCAATGATTTATATTGGGAGAAATCAGTTGTGAACCACTCTTATTCAAAATGAGCGAATTGTGTGGTTTTTGACCGATGTTGAACTGCTCTGAAGTGAGAACTGTGCTCTCAATCTGTTTTTACATTATGCCTTTAACATAATACAACCTCCCAGAGGCTTCTCAGTATTTTATCAGACTGTTTGACACCAGGTGATTTAAGGTGATGTTCGGAAAGCTTGGCCACAGAGGTAGTCTTCAAGGAGGAATAAGAGGCAATACGGGAATGATGACAGCTAAAAGCACAATGATCAATGGGGGAAGCAATTAAAATCAGCAGCATACAAGAGGGTAAAGCACAGGAGTGCAATGTTCAGGAGAAATGTAATGGCGGAAGAGATTACAGAGCAAGGAGTGAGGGGCCCAAAGGGGTCACAAAACAGAATGAACGCTTTTAAGTTTGGGGTGATCTGGAGCTTGAATCAGTGTAGTTCAGTGAATAGAGAACGATAGGTGCATAGAACTTGGCACATGATCAGAGATGGCAGAGGGGTTTTGAGGAGCTCAAGGGAAAGATGTGGAAGATAAATACACTGGAAGAGTTGGGCCAAGTAGGAAACTTGTCCCCACTCAGTCTGTATTAATCTGGAAACCGCCAGTTGAATTTCTACACCAAACCAAGTTTGTAAAGTGATGGGTGCTCCAGTGTGCTCAGTTTGCAAGCTGGAGCTTGTCAGGTGAGAAAACTGGCTCCTTCTTGTCGCACAACGTGCATCTACTCGTGCTCCACTGCCAACCTAGTCACAGCACACCTCCCGCAGAGATCAGCAGTTAACAACAACTGACAGCAGGTCAACTTGAATAACTTATGATCAATGCCCAGTACCTGCCTAAAAGCTCTTTCGGAACAATGTCATATGCAAAGTATTGGGAATTACGCATGACTTACTATTTCAGTGGCAGGATGAGTCAATCTTAAGCCCCGAGCAAAGTTTCTGACTGTCAAATTCTTTAAGAATGCCTTTAATTAGAGCAAGGAAGCTTGGTATAGTGCTCGGAGTGTTAATATTGGATGGGATCCACAAAAGTTGTTAACACCTCTCTGCTCAGGCATATTTGGCTGGATGAATTAGAGGTGGGGTTATGTTATTGTTGGCCCACTACACCATTATCCCTGCTGGTGTTGTGGAAACTATTCATTGCCCTGAACTGAAGTGAGTTACGATTTTCTTTTTGTGTGTGGCTCGGATAGATAAATGTTTTTCAATTATTTCCCCATCACCAGCACCCCACCCATCCCAAACCATGACACACATTTCAGACAGAACGATCTCCACAGTCTGAAGATTCTTTGGCCTGGCAGCCCATACTGAAAAAGATTGGGGCTTGTTTAAATTTGAGGTTTGTTCAGAGCAAGCCCACAGTGACCTTTGAACTGGTAAATATGCGAGCCTCCCAGGTTATGTCAGAGGTCAGATTCCATAGCAACAAGGACAAACTGTGCACACAACTATCTCTGCACAAAGGTTTGCAATTTTGCTTCTTCCTCTGTAATTGAGGGAAAGGCCCAGAAACACAGTGACATGTCAAGCAGTCTATACTATTTGGGCAGCAGTAACCATAGCAACTACCTCCTTTACTGGGCCCATGCATCTGGAAGATCTCATTTACTTATTTCTGGACCATGAAATTGGTTTGTAACGAACTAGGTTTGTCCACCTGCTTTTTGTTAATTTACCGTAGTATACAATTCATTGTTAGTCGTCGTTTGGGACGACTGTCAAGGGATTTAACAAACAGTGTAAAAGAGAAGGCAAACTGACTTCAATTATAATAGTGATTTGGCCCTTGTTCAAAGTGAAGGGAAAGTGTTCCAGAAATGTCAGCAATACAATATATTGCTCGGATGTCCTTGAACATTCTTTTAACCTCAACTTTATAAATTGTCAACATTGTACATTCAATAAGGTCATATTTTTTTTATCTGATGACATATCTACTTGTGCATATGTGCACAAAGAATAATTGCAAGTTGCTGCACAGTGGCCTGATATGCATAAACTCTCTCCATTGTAGGGATTGCAGACATGACAGCTGACCAAGGTTGTTCAGAAAGTCCCAGGCAGCAGTGAAAAGAGGGAGAGGGAGGGACAGATACAGGGAGGGAGAGAGAGACAGGAAGGAACAGAGAGACGGAGACAGGGAGGGAGAGAGAGGGACAGGGACAGAGAGAGAAGGACAGAGAGAGGGAGAGGCAGGGTGAGGGAGGGGCAGATAAATAAACAGAGACAGAGGGGCAGAGGGGCACAGGGACAGGGACAGGGAGGCAGTGGTTTCTGATATAAAGTAGTTGGTTAGTTTCCCAAAATGTCCTCTTGAATAAGCAATAATCCAATCCAATTTTTCAGCTAGTATGGATTTCTTCCAATCTTCTTGAAACATAGAAGTCCTCGACAAATTAACGGTGTTAGCACAGTACTAAGGGAGACCTTCTTGTTTGTTTAGGTGAATGCAACAAGGCAAGAATGCAAACTTACAGAAGAATGTGACCAACTTATTGAAATCATTCAACAACGAAGACAAATCATTAGCACGCAAATCAAGGAAGGCAAGGTAAGGACCAGACCATTGCTGATAATGTGGATCAGGAACGGGCCATTTGGTCTGCCCTACAGAGTATGACTGACCTTGTTTCGGAAAGTGACTTTTCAGTACTATTCTCATATCTCTTGAATATATTAATGCCCAGAAAGACATTGATACTTGGTTCACATGAATATAACTGAGCCCCCACAACCCACTGAGATAGAGAATTCCAAAGATTCACCTCCCCCACTGAAAGAAGAAATTTCTCCTCACCCTCAATCTTAAACGGCCTATCCTTTATTCTCAAGTTGTGACTCCTACTCCTAAACTTCCCAGCCAGGGGAAACATCCTCCCTGCATCCAGCGTGTAAGTTCCTTTAAGAAGTTTGTATGTTTTGTTGGCATGAGGAATAAAGTCCCAGTCTACCAGAATCCTGCCGTCCTAGCAACAAATTGTTTAAAACTTCACCGCGGGGAATAGGGAGGGGTAGGTAATGAACGGACCGAGGGTGTGGAGGAGAGAGAAGGCGCATCTGATGTGATAGGAAGGTGGAGAATGAACCGTAGAATCAGATGGAGGGATAGTAGGAAGAAAGGATCAGGCGGAGGAGGGGTCTGATAAGAAAGGAAGATGGGGAGTCAAGTTTAGAACCAGGTGGAGGAATGGGGGGAAGAAGGGCCAAGGAGGGGAGATGGTTAGGAAGATGTTCGTTATGTAAAATTTGATGACTTTCTGGTGTGAATTGAATCAGCCAGACCCTGGCCCATCTTCATGAGGATGGGGAAACAATCTAGTTGCTGGTGGACAGGTCAGATACTGGGAGATAAGTGGTGCTACAAAGGGTGCGGCTTGATGGAATTGTTTAGCAGGTGGGAGGTCCTCAGTAGATGAGGACTGGTATAAAGATGGAAACGCAACATATGCAAGAGAGAGCTAAGGAGAAACTGACAAGAAAGCACACTACTCCAGATGGGACGAGCCCTTTGGGTAAACCCTCGGGTAAATGTACGTGCATCAGCAGCCAGGGTTAAAGGCAGCCTCAAGTGTTGAGAATTCAGATGTGCTCGCTGCCATCCAGAAGGCAGCACACAGCAGGGTGAAAACAGGAAATGAAATGAGGATTAAATAATCAAAACCTAATTAAAGGAATATGCTAAAACAGTGAAGCAGGAAATTCATGCAGCAAGAAGTGAGAGCCTGGAGTTGTTGTTTGCAGTATCTGCAGATAAGATGCTTGTAATGAGGTTCTGGTGAGTGCTGACCATTCTGATTGTTAATTCAGTATTTATATACTACAATTGATTAATATCTTGATTCATTTCATGATTAGTACGGGTGTCAGATTATGGGGAGAAGGCAGAATAATGGGGTTAGGAGGGAGATATAGATCACCCATGATTGGATGGCGGAGTAGACTGGATGGGCCGAATGGCCTAATTCTGCTCCTATCACTTATGATGTTATGACCTTATAATACGAGAGGATAATGAGGGTGGATTGGTAAGAGGATTATTAGAGCAGAGGTTGATCAGCTCCCGTTTGCCATACACTTAGATTAAGTCCGGTCCATGTCCCATTCATTTCCCTGTCATTGTTCCACATTTTGCAAACTCCTTGCCCAACAAAGATGGTCACAAAGTTTGCAATCAACACCCAGATTTATTGGAGGGACAAGGATGCAGATTTCCACTTTCTGTTCTGGGTGCCATGGTGTAGGAGGAGAATACCATTCTAGGTTGGCACAAGGGGTGGGCATTGGAGAGGCTGGGTGGCCAGTACATGGTTTGAAGGCAAGCTTGAGAAGGGAAGCTTGAGCTTTTCCTAGATGTTGAAGTTGTGCAGTGAGCCACGAGGCCAGAGGCTATTTGGGGAACCACCAGAGCGTGAACCACCACAGCCCAAACACATTGCTGAAATCAATGGACACACTGAGACATGGAGATAGACATAAAGTGCTGGAGTAACTCAGCAGGTCAGGCAGCATCACTGGAGAAAACGGATGGGTGACGTTTTGGGTCGTGACCTTTCTTCAGACTCGACGCAAATGTCCCTCATCCTTTTTTCTCCCAAGTTGCTGTCTGACCTGCTGAGTTACTCCAGCACTTTGTGAATATCTACAGTATATACCGGCATCTGCAGTTCCTTCCTGTACACACTGACACATGAGGCAGGCATTTTGTTGTGCCACAAGCAATGAGTTATGAGCTGTGGCTTTAGCAACTTTAATCAATGACGTTAAATTATGATTACTCGTCAACGAGCTGATTACAATTTCCTTACTTTGCTCCCTGGAACTATCTACATTTCTATCAATATTCTGCTACAACCCCTCCCACCCTGTTCATAGCTCTGGTTATGGGAACAGGAAGGAAGGAAATCCAAAAGGAATCCCAAAGGAATCGAGTAGCAGCACAAAACAGGGCAATCCCCAAAAGCACCAATGTCCCTGCTGCAACACAACGCAGCTTGTGGTGGAAATGATTTGATTGAAAGAGGTTAATGTACTGCAATTACTGGGTGAAAGGCGAACAGTGACATGGGTATTTTCCTCTGGGTGTTTTGTTTGCCATTTGTTGCTTTCCATGTCATTAAATGCCACATGCAGTTTTGCTGTACGACAAATCCATGAATTTGTTAAGGTAAACACAAAATGGTGGAGTAACTCAGCGGGACAGGCAGGTGTAAACCAGCATCTGAAGTTCCTTCCTACGAATTTGTTAAGGTAATCACTCTTGGGAACTTTCAAAGGGCCACATAACCTGCTGCATTGGTATAGGTACCAATGATTGTCATAGTCATACAAAACAAAACGGGTCCTACGACTCACCCTAACAATGCAAAGCATCGAGTACTCACTTACACCGTGCGTGCTCCTTCCAGCCACACAAATCCATTCATGGCTGCTGCCACTTCTGGTCCCATCCTCCATCATTACATTGACTTCCATCATCTAAATTCATTCATCCTTGCCAATGGGCACTGATATCACCTGCACCTCCCGTCATTCTTCATCAAGACTTAACAGCTGGTGGGATTGGTCTGTGCCTTCGGCTGGGGAAAGTAACATATCCAACAATTTCAACAGCTAAAGAGGTTTTGTGAATTAAAGCACCTTATCAAGCATGAAAACTGAAAGCCAGCCCTGGAAATCCCACCCGAGTTATTATTGAGGCCAGGTCACCATTCCCAATTTACAGATCTCCAATTTTGGATCCGATTTGTTCTTTGAATTACTCTGTGGAGCAAAATGTCATCAGTGGGAGCCTTGGGAGAAGTCCGCGCTCAGGGTGGGGAAGGCATGTAAAGTTTGGGGTGGGAGAGGTCCATGCCGAAGCCCAAGGATTCATCGTCCTCCTGGACCATAAGGAAAAAGAAATTAAGCAAAAAGAAATTAAAATCCTTTCTTACTGAGGTGCTCTGGCCCTTGATCCAATTCCTGATGATGTGGTCAGGGGATGAAGAATGTTGAAGATTGTTCAAGATCTGCATCAGCCCCTCTCCCTAACTTTTTCCCCAGATCCCATTTGAAATCTATTCTGACATCTGCTGCCACCATCTTTGCTGGATTGAGATAACTTGCCTTGGATAAAGAGTTCTGTCCTATCCTATCCTGGTTGAACAGAGACCAAGCATTGAAAAATAGTTGTGTGCCTGCGTGCATGCATGTGTGCATATGTATATTCTTATGTATGTGTGTACGTGTGTGCCGCATAGCGCCCCCATATTATTTGTGTGAACTCCATTTGTTTATTTGAAGGTTGTGCGTCTGCGGAAATTGGCTCAGCAGATCGCCAACTGCAAGCAGTCTATTGAACGATCTGGGTCCCTCATCACTCAAGCAGAGCATACGCTAAAAGAGAACGATCATGCCCGCTTCTTGCAGACGGCTAAAAATATATCTGAAAGGTAAGAGAGCACCATGCCTGTCACTTGTGATCCCATTCCTATCACTGGTAACTGAATGTTACGTCACAGATTCACAATGTTATTGTTGCCAGTGGAACCTCACCTCATCTCAAGCCTGAATCTTGACCTCTTACATTCATCATAATCTGATCTTCTTGTGGATTGTTGGACTTCGAAAGGATTTCATTTTCTAGGTTAGTTCTGGCTCCCCGTTCCATATAGATGTAGTGGTTTATGGGTTACTTATTCAACAGCAGTGATCTCAATGCCTCGAAGCTCAAATCTCACATCATCAGTTTGCCATTTTTCAATTTGGTTGAATGCTTTTTATTTGTAAAATCCATTTGAGTCGGGGGAAAATGACCATTCAGCCTCTAGATTTTCATAGGATCTCAAATGGCTTTTCCAAGGGAAAGAAGCCTGCAGTGGTTGTCTACTCTGAATTATATGCTACTTGGGTTCCACACCATTGTGGTTAGTAAAGTGCCCTCAGGGTTGTTTAGCAGAAACAGCCCTTCAGCCTACAATGTTTATCTGACTATAAAGTGCAGATTTGCAGAAAAACTCTGTTAGTGCCAGACAAGCCGTTTTATTCCAGGCATTCGATTATCATTCTCTTAATATTCCTATGCACTTTTAATTCACTATTTTAAAGATGACATCATGTGTTTTTGAGTCATAGAGTCATTCAACAAGGAAACGAACCCTTCCACCCAACGTGTTCATGCCAACCAAAATGCCAAAGCTAGCCCCATTTGCCACTAAACCTTTCCTATCCATGTACCTGCCTGAATTACTTTCAAACTGTTGTTATTGTACCCATCTCAAATACTTTCTCTGGCAGCTCATTCCATTTACCCAACACCGTCTGTGTGGCGTCTCACAGTTGTCCCACTGGTTCCTATTAAATCTTTCCCTCTCACCATAAACCTATGCCCTCTCGTCTTGATTCCCTAACTCTGGGGTGAAGAGCATTAACCCAATCTATTTCCCACATGATTTTATGCATGAGGTCACTGCTCAACCAACTGCGCTCCAAGAAATAAAGTTCTAACCTGCCCAACCTCTCCCTGTAGTTCAGGCCCTCAAGTCCCAGAGACATCCTCGTAAATCTTCTCTGCACTCTTTCCAGTTTAATGGCACCTTTCTTACAACAGTTGATGAAAACTGAAAACAATACTCCAAGTGCTGCCTCACAAACATCTTGTCCAACTACAGTATAACTGTCCCAACTTTTAACACTAATTTCAAGATGACGGTCAGCATGCCAAAAGCTTTCTTCACCACCCTATCTACATGAGGTGCCATTTTCAGAGAACTATATACTTGTACTCCTAGATCCCTTTGATCAGGGTCCCCACCATTGACTGAAAAGTTCCTGACCTGATTTGACTTCCCAAAATGCAGCACCTCATACTTATCTGAATTACGCCTAGCTAATCAAGATCCCACTGTAATTCTTGAGAACCAACATCACTGTCTGCTATACCACCTATTTTGGTGTCACCTGAATAGCTACATCTGGATCAAGCCTTGGACATTCTCATCCAAATCATTGATATAGATGACGAATAGCAATGGGTCAGCATCAATTCCTGAGGCACACACTAGTTACAAGCCTCCAGTCGTAAAAACAAACTTTCACCACCGCCCTCTGCTTCTACCAGTTAGCTAGCTCTCCCTGTATTCCTTGCAACGTATCAAGTCCCGGTTGTAAGGAGGCTGGAAACCAGGGCCCCGATGAGTCAGATGTTAAACCAAGGGCATTTCCGAATAGCAGGATGATGGATTATCAGTTTTATTGTATACTAATTAAATTTACCAGCACATGTCCCGCAGCCTTCTATACCTTGGTGATTTAAGCGCCTCTAAAGTGGCCTGGTAAGCCACTCATTGAATGAAAAGCCACTGTCAGCATTTTAAGGCAACTGGGGATGGATGGGCAATATACTCTTACCACAGAGATGAGGCAGCTACTCATTCCCTTGGACCTCCTTGGACACTTCTTCAGATACTGTTGTGTAAAGTTAAATGT